>NC_091282.1:929549875-929850812 GCF_032444005.1 Ranitomeya imitator | reverse complement strand
CATTCTTTCCTCACTATTTTTTAAGGGGCCTACATTTTCAGTTTTTATTCTTTTACTATTGATATAGTTGAAGAACAGTTTGGGATTAATTTACTCTCCTAAGCAATGTGCTTCTCTGTTTCCTTTTTGGCAGCTTTAATTAGTTTTTTAGATAAAGTATTTTTCTTCCTATAGTTTTTTAGAGCTTCAATGGTGCCATCCTGCTTTAGTAGTGCAAATGCTTTCTTTTTACTGTTAATTGCCTGTCTTACTTCTTTGTTTAGCCACATTGGGTTTATCCTATTTCTAGTCCTTTTATTCCCGCAAGGTATAAACCGCTTACAGTGCCTATTTAGGATGTTCTTAAACATTTTCCATTTATTATCTGTATTCTTATTTCTGAGGATATTGTCCCAGTCTACCAGATTAAGGGCATCTCTAAGTTGGTCAAACTTTGCCTTCCTAAAGTTCAGTGTTTTTGTGACTCCCTGACAAGTCCCCCTAGTGAAAGACAGGTGAAACTGTACAATATTGTGGTCGCTATTTCCTAGATGCCCGACCACCTGCAGATTTGTTAATCTGTCAGGTCTATTAGATAGTATTAGGTCTAATAGTGCTGCTCCTCTGGTTGGATTCTGCACCAATTGTGAAAGATAATTTTTCTTGGTTATTAGCAGAAACCTGTTGCCTTCATGGGTTTCACAGGTTTCTGTTTCCCAGTTAATATCCGGGTAGTTAAAGTCCCCCATAACCAGGACCTCATTATGGGTTGCAGCTTAATCTATCTGCTTTAGAAGTAGACTTTCCATGGTTTCTGTTATATTTGGGGGTTTGTAACAGACCCCAATGAGAATTTTTTTACCATTTTTCCCTCCATGAATTTCGACCCATATGGACTCGACATCCTCATTCCCTTCGCTAATATCCTCCCTTAAAAGGACTGAACAACCACTTAGTGTTTGTAAGTGGTTGTTCAGTCCTTTTTATCAAGGAGGCCTGCTGCATCATTTCATACATTAGTATTGTGACCAGGTATTGGTAAGTTTGCCTGCTTTACCTCTTATGTCTTTGGGACTTAATTTCCTTTTTAGTGAATTGTGTATTACTGACTGATATGAAAAGCAATTTATCTTTTATATTGTTTCATAAATCTTTATCATTATCTTAAGCTGCATGGGAGGACATACAGATAGTCAGGGTTGGGGAGTGTGGAGCTGGGTGGGAAGGAGCCCCAAAGCTCCCAGTTGTGACAGGTTCAGAGACTGACTTCTTGTCTACACATTATCACGTCTATTGGACTGTTTGTCAGACTTCATCAGAGGAATCTGGGTTTTGTGAGCTGAAGGTTGGAAATGTATATGAATGAGGTGGGATGAAATAAATTACACACTGAAATATTGAAGGCGTTTATGCATTATAAGTGCAATAAATGTACTGTTTTAAATAGAAAAGTTGGAGGAAGGTTCAAAGTGACGTCTTGTCTCTTGTCTTTTATGTCGCTGACGGCTAAAATGTCAAATATCTCACGCAAGTTTTGTTTCTACTTATTACTCATCCTCCTCAATGAATCATGTACTATAAGTTATAAGACAAGAGTGAACACTCAGTTAAATCACCTACACTGCAGTTGAATTTCAGTTAAGGCTCCTTGTCCGTAATCTAAAGACACAATAAATATTTAATAAATGAAAAAGTCAAAAATGAATAATTCACTGTGCTAAGAAACAAAGGACTGTTATCTAAGCAATCATGTCTGGCTGGGTATTCTGTTGAGCAAGGCATCCATGTCCTGGATGTATTTTGGCTTTAAAACAGGTGTTCTGAATGGTCACTTGATACAACTGCCCGCTTTACTTCAAGGTATCCCAGCCTGCAAGGGCATGAACTGTAATTGCATGAGGCAGCCAGCTGCAGCCATTTAAAATATGATATGAGGCAATCAAACATCACATTTTATACAGTATAAAAGGCGCAGATAAGTTATGCTCCTTGTTCAAGTGCAAGAAAAATAGCAATACATGAAGGCGGGGGAGGGTGGAGTATTAGCTTCATTAAAGCATACTTTCATGGTTCTCGTTTAGAGAGGCACTTCAAATACCAAAAAAAAAAAAAAGAAAGAAAAACACAACAGTCACAAATTAATAAATCAGAGGTTGAAAATGGCCAGAGTTTAGACATTACAGTCTACTTACAATACTTGCAAAAATTTTGCCATTTAATGTATTGTTTTATTAAAACAGCACTAGACAGAGGGGCCATAATCGTTGAAAATTTTGAATGCTTCTTAGAAATGGACAACTATCATTAACAGAGTAACACATATTAGAGATAAGTGAACGTGCTCTTCACTTGGTTAGGGCCTTACCCGAGCATGCTCATGTGCTAACAGAGTGCCTTCGGAGTGCTCGAAAAATATGTTCAACAGCCGCAACACATGCAGGGCTTGCCTGTTTTATCACGAGTCATGCAGCCTTGGGGACTCAAACATATTTTTCGAGGACGCTGAAGACACTGTTAACACACAACTGTACTCGGATAACACCATATCAGAGTATGTTCGCTCATCACTAAATCATTAATTGCTAAGAAGCCAATCTTTAAACTTTTCGAGGAGGCAGCTTGGTGAGCCCCATGTGGGTCTCTCCGACAGTGTTACTAGTGCCTTCCCCTATCGTACTAATCATGACAGCCATAAAATGCACAGTGCCGTCAATGTGATTTAACATGTGCAATTGGGATATACAAGTGTTGCCTCTTATTTATTTTTCTACCCCTTTTTTTTCCTAAAAACGGCATACGTAGTGGTGTTATTGGTATATTATGAGCAGTTGTCCCAACTGTGTCACTAAGTCCTGAAGTAGGAACATGACTATAAACATTTGTAATTTTAACATTTGCAATAACAGTGTAAAAAAAAGTGAGCATTTAAAAAAACAATAATTTCTCCTACCTAATAACTAGGTTACAGATGGCACACATTGGGGTACGTGTTCCTGCAGGTATGTGCTCTGCTCTTTGGAAGAGGGTGTCCTGATCATCCACTGGAGGTGGAGCAAAGGGCTTGTTACTGGCTGCTGGTTTCACTGGGGATGGTGCATTAGTAACTCTTCCAGTTGATGGGCCTGAAAGAAAAACAAAATAAATAAAAATTGGAGCATACTTTTAAACCACAATATTAAGGCATGTTAATGAGTAAATAATTGTGGCTGCTTGAGAAAAAACACTTCTCTAACTTTTTAACAACTTATTTATAAACTTGCAATTCCATTAAGGCTATGTGCACACGTTGCGGATTCTCTGCGGATCCGCAGCATTTTTTTTGAGGTGCAGAAACGCTGCAGATTTGCAATCGATTTACAGTACAATGTAAATCAATGAGAAAAAAAAAATGCTGTGCACACTTTGTGGAAAATCCGCTGCGGAAACGCTGCGGTTTAAAAGAAGTAGCATGTTGCTTCTTTTTTGTGAATCTGCAGCGTTTTTGTACCCATTCCATTATAGAAAACCGCAGGGGTAAAAAACGCAGCAAATCCGCAAGAAAACCGCAGCAAAAACACACAAAAAACGCTGCGGAACCGCACAAAAACCGCAACAAATCCGCAGGTGCGTTTTCTGCCAGGAGAGGCAGAATCCGCACTAGAAATTCCTAAGCCTAATCCGCAACGTGTGCACATAGCCCTAGGCTATGTGCACACTATGTGGATTTGCTGCGAATCCGCAGTGGATTTTTGTGCGCAGAAACGCTGCAGATCCGCACTGTGATGTACAGTACAATGTAAATCAATGGGTAAAAAAAAAAAAGTTGTGCAGATGGTGCGGAAAAGTCAGTGCGGAATTGCTGCGGATTTCAAAGAAGTGCATGTCACTTCTTTTGTGCGGATCTGCAACATTTCTGCACCCTTCCATATTAGAAATCCGCAGTGGCAAAAACGGCAGAAAATCCGCAGCAGCGAATTCTGCCAGGAGATGCGGATTTTGTGCAGAAAATTCTGCACCACATTTCCTACGTGTGCACAGAGCCCAACACTTGGGCTCCTAATTAGGCCTCATTCATAAGTCAGTGTTTAAACAAGAAAGTGATAAAAAGGTACCAGTGTCAATCAGCATTGTGCATTAGGGTGTCATCCGTGTGTCCGTTTTCTCCTATACTTGACAATGTTAAACACTGACAGCACATGGATGCCATTCTGTGTACTGTACGTGTTTTTCACAGACCAAAAGACTTGCACTGACCTCTCTCATCCGCGCTGTTGGAAAAAACATTGACAAGTAAACAGCACCCTAGATTATAATGGGTACGGGTTGGATCCGTGAAATTAACAGGTACAACATGTTTGTGCAAGACGGACATGTGAATGAGGCCTAAGAAATAGGTGCAGCCCAAAGCAACAGATCAAGCTACATATCTTTCTGTACCTGTTGGTGCCGTTTTTTGCTCATATTTATTGCACTGGTCTATATTTGCCCCCCTTTTTCACATGTAAATGGAATAAATGTCATGGAATAAATGGCGCCATAAAAAATGTATAATATTATTATTATTTATTTATATAGCACCATTAATGGTGCTGTACATGAGAAAGGGGTTACATACAGGGTTATAGATATCATTTACAGTACACAAATTTACGATGACAGACTGGTGCAGAGGGGAGAGGACCCTGTCCAGGCAAACTATTACATTCTAATAATAATAATAGTAATAATAATAATATCCCAATTCATGCGGAGGCCAGTGATGTCACTGATGCTGATGCTATGTGTATATACCGTATTTATTCTATTCTAACCTATTCTATACTGTACGCGGCAGATCATTTGCCGGCTTTTTATCTATCTATCTCTATCTATGTTTTGAAGATTATTTGGTATTAAAACGATGTTTACAGTAGTGTTTTACAATGCGATTTTAACATGAGCTATTACATAGAGAACTGCTGTATGTGAAAGCTCATGTTAAAATCGCATTGCATACAGATGCCATACGGATGTCACACTGTTACTAGATGCGAGGAAATCACATCCTCCCATTGCAATCAGATTACATATGGATCACTACTCAGGGGACATTTGTGTGATTCTCAGCTGTCGAAACCAGACCGATTTATTTTATACAGTAAGTGTGACTCCAGCCTAACTCAGAGTTGCGTACCTGCCAGTCTACTGGAATAAACATTCGGCAGAGGTGTCATGTCAAAGCTACAAAACAGTAAGTGACCACTGATTGGCTGCAGTTCACGTTTCATCCAAATTCAGGCGTCCAACAGCAGGTCGGTTGATGATCGGCTGCAGCAGTCACACTAGATATTTATTCCAGCAGACCAGAGCACCACTGACTACAGAGGGGTAGCGCCAATCTGCGAGGAGAGTATCAATTTCTTTTTCTTACCCCACTAATAACGGGTTGTTCAGTAGTGGCTAAAATCTTTAATATTAATAAATAAAATACTGAAACGGTTTTAAAAAAAATGCTATAGTTTTTTTTTTTTTTTTTGTTTCTGCAACACATCTTCAAGAAAGAAATAAAAACTATTGGGGACTTTGCCTGTACAAATTTGTTTGCAATGATGCATATGAAGCATTAAAAACATTCTCTAAGGAGGTTAAAGAGCACTTGTGCCATGTAGGAATGTCACCTATGTATTGTTATAGTGTATTTCTACAAGGATAGTTTTATTGTATCTTACTTTTTCTGAATTTCCAACAAAAATTACTTAATTGTAAAGTGCTACGGAATATGTTGGCGCTATATAAATAAAAATTATTATTATATAAAGTACCTTTCCTTATTTCATTTAGAATCTGGAAATTGTGCTATAAACTTTAAAAAATATTTTCTTCAGAAAAAAAAAAAAAGATCAAGTACCGTAATTAAAACAGAACCTGTTAGCACTTTGAATTTCCTTCTTCTGGCTCAGGGGACAATTTTTTTTCCAAAGGACCACATGACACACCGTAACTGTTGTGGAGGGCCAAACCAATAGGTTGAAATTTATTCTGCTCAATATTAATATCAACATATTAATTACAATTAGTATTAAATTAGTGATGAGCGAATATCATTGTTGCTCGGGTCTCCCTGAGCACGCTCGGGTGGTCTCCGAGTACTTGTTAGTGCTCAGAGATTTCATTTTTGTGGCCTCAGCTGCATGATTTACAGCTGCTGGACAAGCTGAATGCATGTGGGAATTCCCTAACAGGCATTCCTCACGTGTATTCAGCCTGTCTAGCAGCTGTAAATCATGCAGCTGAGGCAACGAAAACCAGATCTCCGAGCAATAACAGATACTCGGAGATCACCCAAGCAACAATGCTATTCACTCATCACTAATATTAATATAAAATAATTATAATCACATAACCTCTTTCAGACATCGGGCATAATATTATGCCAATGTCAGACTCTCCCTGTTTGGTGCGGGCTCCGGCGCTGAGCCTGCACCTCTCCGCTGCACATGACAGTTAATCTGTACAGCTGACATGTGCCCACAACAGCGGCGGGTGGAATCAAGATCCAACGGCGGCTGTTAACTAGTTAAATGCCGCAGTCAATCTCTGACAGCAGCATTTAACTTGCGCTTACCAGAAGCGCGTCATAAATCCCGCCCATCGGTGACCCAGTCACACGATGGCAGGTCACCGATGGGTTGGCATAACAACCAGAGGTCTCCAGCAGATCTCTATGGTTGTCATTGCCAGATTGCTATGAGCATCACCCCGTGGTGGTGAGTATTTCCGCTACACACAGGCGATCTGACCATTGCCTGTATGTAGCAAAGCCAATCAGACAACTGCAGCTTCTAGTCTCCCATGGAGACTATTGAAGCATGCAAAAAGTAAAAAATAAAATGTTTAAAAAAAAAATATGAAAAAAAAAATAAAAAAGTTAAATCACCCCTTTTTTGCCCCATTCAAAACAAAACAAACAAGAAAACAAAAATCAGATTTAGACATATATTTGGTATCGCCGTGTTCAGAATTGCCTGATCAATATAAAAAAAAAAAAGAATTAAGTTTTTTGGTCGCCATTAACCTGCAATAAAATGGGATCAGAAGATCGTATCTACACCAAACTGGTATCAATAAAAAACATCAGCTCGGCGTGCAAAAAAATAAGCCCTCACCCAGCCGCAGATCAAGAAAATTGGAGACCAAAGTTTAGATTTTTTTTTTTCCACCACTTAAATAAAAAAAAAAAAGAACCTAGACAGGTTTGGTGTCTATGAACTCGTTATGCGAATGACAAAAGACTGGCACTTCCAAGCTAGTGTGAACAGGTGCATACTTGGAGCAGCCATCTCCATATACAATACAGAAAAAAAGCTGTACTCTGTGAAGCTAAAGCATGTCAATATGAAATATGAATAGCAATACGGTTTCTGGATTCTAGGAAAAAACGGAGATGCATAATTTGGCCAATTCAGGCATGCCTAGCAGCCAACGACAAGGCGGTCTCAAATCTGCTGGGTCCTACGTGTCTAGTGTGAACACTTCTCTAAGACTGAAGTCTGAATTTTTGGGTAGATGTGAATACCTCTCTTATAACTGACATATTACATGGTTTATTGTATATAGAGGTAGCTGCTCCTAATATGAACCTGTTCACACCAGCTTGGAAGTCTTTTTGCAATTGTACGACCGAACACTCCGCCCTACAGCATGCGGTGGATATTAATTGCAACAGGGTTCTACCTACCCATAAATTCAGGCTTTTAAGAGAAGTATTCACATCTAACCAGAAATTCAGACTTCAGTCTTAGGCTGGTGTCACACTTAACGTATGAAAAATCGGTCCGAGGCTCCCTGCCGAGTGTTCTCAGTATGGTCATCCGTGTGTAATGCGTTTGCAATGCGATTATACGATTTTCTCGCACCCATGTATCCGTATGACATGCGTATGGGTTTACATATCTCACTGCTTTTCCCCATTAAATGTGTGCATATTTGTTGCAAGCTAGACGAATGGTCCGTGTAGTGTACGAGACTCGCCAATGCAAGCCTATGGGTGCGAGAAAAATTCGGACGACATACGCGTATAATCGCAGCATGCTGCGATTTTACACTCACGTCAAATACGCCTGAGAAAAAAATACGGTAATGTAAGCTGCCCCATAGATTAACACTGGTCCCTCCTGCTGCCATAAGGACAAAAATCCTGCTTTAACCCCGATTTTCGGGTAAACTCACCTAAATCCGGCTGGCTGAAGGTCCGGAGAGTGCAGCGGTGCGGAGCAGCAGGTCCGGAGTCGGCAGCGATGACCAGGAGGCGGCAGAAAGACGCTGGCACCAGCGATGCAGGAGCCAGCCAAGATGGCTCTGATGCTAGGGAGGACGCCGAGAAGGAGAACGCCGCATGTCAGCGGCGCATGGAGGTGGCCGCAAAGCTGCAGCAGTATGCCAGAGTGGAGGCTGCTGAGGAGGCAGAACCAGGATCTGGAGCTGGAGCTGACCAGGAGGAGGAGGAAGCAAGCACAGCCGAGCAGCATGAGGTACAGAGGGGGAAGGAGAGAGGCAGCATGGCTGGGGCTAGTGGGGGACCTGGAGGCATATCACAGGGAGAGGAGCCGACTCAGAGATGTTATCACACTGATCTCTTCATGTCAGCAATCCCTGAACTCCTTGGCCCAGCAGATGCAGGAAGTTAAAGGGGACACGGCACAGATTGATGCGGCTCTGCAGAAAATGGACAAACGTATAGGAGTGGTGGAGGAGAGGGTGAGCACGGCAGAAGATCACATAGTTAAGCTACAAAAAGCTGAAAAGAAGTTCGCCCAAGCAATAGCCGAGCTCGCTGCCAAAAATGAGGATCTGGAAAATAGATACAGAAGAAATAATATACGTATAGTGGGGCTGCCTGAAAAGACTGAGGGGAGAAATCCCACTGAGTTTGTGGAGAACTGGCTGCTGGAGAAGATTGGGAACACAGTGTTGACAAAAGTCTTTGCTGTTGAACGGGCTCATAGGGTCCCGCCGCAGCCCCCTGCCCCAGGAGCAAATCCCCGTACCATGCTTGCTAAAATACTGAACTACAGGGACAGAGACATTATCCTTAGAAAGGCTAGAGAGATGGAGGATCTGACGGCTGGAGGTCAGAAAATCGCCATTTATCCGGATTATTCCGCTGCGGTTCAGAAACAGCGGATGAAGTTTACTGGAGTCAAGCGCGACTGAGGGAGCTGGGAGTGCAGTACTCAGTGATGTTTCCCGCCAAGCTGAGACTGGTGGCTTTTAATAAGACCCACTTTTTCTTGACACCGGAGGATGCTACCCAGTGGCTTCATACTCATGAGAAAAAACTTAAGGGAATGGGCGACTGACATTTCGGCAAGATCCAGTTGGGATTTGTTTTCTCTGTCGATGGAGGAGAGTTCTGCGCTCGTTAGCAATGGTTAAAGAGTTGAGCAACTGTTGGGGGTTTTGCTGGGCCATATTGAAGGAATGGCCGGAGGGGACAGTACCGACTACTAAGTACGGGGGAGGAGGGTTATGCTGGGTACTGTGAACTGGTTTGGTACTTTTTCTATATGTTAATATAAGTTGAAATGTTAAGATACAATAAAGTGAAAGTTGGGGGGGAAATTGTGATTGCTATGGCAGCGGGACGCGAATGGAGAGGGTTAAGTAAGGGAGAGTGTTCGCAGTGGGCAGTGGAGCCCCACTCTTGATGAGAGGAAGAATGCGTTATATTGGAAGGGTTAGGGGGGTAAGTTGGGAGGGGGCAGGGGGGGTGGGAGGGTTGGGGCAGCTCATACTTGGGAAATTGGATACTTTAAGAAATGATGAGCCACATGATGGGAGATTGTATTAAAATATTGAGTTGGAATGTGAGAGGTCTGGCGGATAAAACACGGCGGGTGGCAAGTCTGCAGTATGTCCGAGAACAGAAAGTCTCAATGATATGCCTGCTGGAGACACATTTAGTGCGGGAGAGGGTGAACATATTGAATAGGCGCTGGATACAGAGGGCGTATCATTCTACTTTCTCGACGTATTCTAGGGGTGTGTCTGTGTTAATACCTGCGGGGGTGCAGTATGAGGATGTAATGGTAAAAGAGGATGTCGATGGTCAGTATGTGGTGGTGAAATGTAAAATGAATGGAGTATTGATGTGTATAGTGGCAATGTATATTCCGCCCCCATACTCAAGCAAGAAGATAAGAGAGGTGCTGGAGAGGGTAGAGCGCTGGGGACCGTTACCATTACTAATTATCGGCGACCTTAATAATATATGTGATGACTTTTGGGATAAGAACAAAAACCCCCAGAATAGGACGGCGGGACATATCACTACGTTTGGGACTTATGTCGGGGAAGTGGGCATGGTTGATTTATGGAGAGTTAGGCATATCGGGGAAAGGGCGTATTCATGCTACTCACCAGCTCATGGTATGCTGTCTAGGATTGATCTGGCACTGGGTAACCGATTACTAGATACGATGGTAGGGGAGGTGAGATATTTACCTAGGGCTCTCTCAGACCATAGTCCAGTTGAAGTGGAATTTCGATCAGTGGGGACACGGAACGGGAGCAGAAGGGAGTGGAAAATTCACCCTAATTGGCTACACAGTATAGACTTGGAGAAGATTAAGAAGGAATTGGTGGAATTTTTTGAGATAAATGAGGGTAGCGTAGATGTGCTTACTGTGTGGGAAACCATGAAGGCGTACTTGAGAGGGCTGTTGTTTAGGGATATTAGCAGGTGTAAGCGGAAATCGAGAGAGGCAGAGAGGCTGGCGATAGATGGGCTGAGGGTGGCTGAAGATGAGATGGTAATAATGGGTACTTTGGAGGCTGGGAGGAGGTTAAAGGCAGCTCAAAGCCAGCTAGAGGCGGTCTTGCTGAGTAAGGCTGAAAGGAAGAGGGAATTCATGAATTTGGCCTATTACCAGGAGGGTGAATCAGTGGGTCATTTGCTGTCGCTGGTGGCATCTGCCCAGAGAAATACTTCCTTTGTTCACTCTTTGGTGACTGGGAGTGGTGTTGCTGTTTCTGAGACTTCAGAGATTTTGGAGACTTTTGCAGATTTTTACGCAGACTTATACGCTCGGTTAGATGGGTCAATGGAGGACACGGTGGCGTTCCTTGAGGAGTTGGAGCTCCCGAGGCTGAGTGACACAGCTAGGGAGGATTTGGAGGCTCCCATTACGGAGGAGGAACTGGGACGGGCATTGCAGTCGATGGCTAATGGGAAGGCGCCTGGCGTAGACGGATTTCCTGCCGAAATTTATAAAAGCTTGGGGGAAGTGTTGATCCCTAAATTGAAGGCGGTCTTGGAAGAGGCTACGAATGGTGGAAGGCTACCGGCATCTATGCGGCAGGCCACAATAGTGGTGATTCCAAAGGAGGGGAAAGACCCGACACAGCCGGATTCATATTGGCCAATTTCTTTGCTTACTATCGACGTTAAACTCCTGGCTAAGGTGTTGGCGATGAGGTTGACAAGTGTTATTTCTGGCCTGATACACTCAGACCAGTCTGGCTTTATGCCTGATAGGTCAACTGCGATTAATCTACGAAGGCTGTATATGAACTTGCAACTCAAAGCCGATAACTGTGGCCAGAGAGTTATTGCATCTTTAGACGCAAACAAGGCGTTCGATAGTGTGGAGTGGGGGTATCTCTGGCAAGTGTTGCGAAGAATGGGGTTTGGACCGCAGTTCATATCATGGATTCAATTAATGTACTCGATGCCGATGGCCAGGGTTAGGGTAAACGGGGAGTTGTCACGGACCATACAATTGGCTAGAGGGACGAGACAGGGGTGTCCGCTTTCCCCCCTTTTGTTTGCTCTGGCGGTGGAACCACTGGCCGCTACGCTTCGACAGTCTGATGAGATGACGGGGTTTAAATATGGGGTGATTGAAGAAAGGGTGGCGTTGTATGCGGATGATATTTTGTTGTTTCTGGCTGACCCGGTTGCATCCTTGGAGGGAGCCATTGGGATTATTGAAAGATTCGGATCAGTGTCGGGACTTAGGATAAATTGGAGTAAGTCTATCTTGTTTAAGGTGGACGATGTGGATGGGGAGCCATTGGAGGACGGGCGACTGGAGGTGACGAGTAAATTTAAGTACCTGGGAATATGGGTATCTATGCCGGTCACTGACTATATACATGAGAATCTGACTCCAATCTTGGGTGCCCTCAAGGCAAAAGCGGATGCATGGCTTAAGCTACATTTGTCTGTGGTAGGGTGAATCTTATCAAAATGATTCTGATGCCGAAAATATTGTATATTCTTCACAATGCGCCGGTTTGGATACCACGTGGGAAATTTAGACAGATCAACTCTCTGTTTAGCGTATCAAACTGGAGACACTTCAGCGACCCAAGGATGATGGGGGTCTGGCATTGCCTAACCCTGAGTTGTACTTTCTTGCAGCCCAGAGTCAGCATTTAAGGGGCTGGGCGCATGGGGGGTCATCTGGGGCAGTACAGCGGTTGATGGAGGTGGTGACAAAAAGAAGGCCAGTGGTACAATGTTTGGAGGATGGATCCTTGGAGAGTTTGGGGAAGCTATATCCGACTTTGCTGTTGATACGCAAGCTGTGGAGTAGATTGAGGCACATACGTGGGATCACGGACTTGACTAGATACTCGCCGCTATGGCATAATAACAATCTGAAAGAATTTGAGGCATTGGGGGTACTGATAGAGTGGTTGGGCAAAGGGATTCAGTATGTGTACCAAATAATTGAACAAGGTGAACTGAAATCATTTTCCCAATTGCAGGCGGAATTTGGTCTTGGGTCTGCAGGGGAGTATCAATATTTGCGGATGAGGCATGTCTTTGGAGCTCAGAGTAGGAACGGAGGTATTAGGATTCAAAGGGATATAGTACTGGAGTATGTGTGTAATGATGGGACGACTGGAGGAGTCATATCCACTCTGTACAGGGATCTGTTGCACACTTTTCTATTGGGGTTTCCAATAATGGCAAGAGCTAAATGGGAAAGGGATTTGGGCCCAATAGATAACGAGACTTGGGAGTCGGTGTTGGAATGGATCCCAAGACTGTCGCTGAGTGAACCGTATAGACTGTCACAGCTCTATGTGATACACAGAGTTTATAGGTCTCCGATGGTGCTATATAAGGCAGGATTGCGTAATGACTCTGAATGTCTGAGGTGTAAGTCTACGGATGCAGACATTTTCCATATGATGTGGACATGTCCGAGGTTGGCTGCCTTCTGGGTGGTAGTTTTGAGTCGTATGGAAGGTGCGTATGGATGCACGGTGCCAAGGGATCCAGTTGTCTGTTTGTTGGGATGCGTGGATGAGATTGGAGTGGATAAACACCTAAAGATAGCTATAGCCAGATTGTTGTATATGGCTAGGAAGGTGATAGCTAGAAACTGGATTAGGGAAGAGCCGCCGTCAAGAGGAGAGTTCCTCCAGTATGTGAAACAGGGCCTGACACTAGAAAAAGGGATTTATAAGAAGAAAAGGAAAACTGAAACGTTCAATAAAATGTGGTCTCCATGGATTGCTATGGGATAGTAATGTGAAGTGTGGCTTATACGAATGGTTGAGGGATTAGATACTCTATTGTTTTAATGATGGTAGTAATTAACAAGATGAGCTGCTTTGTGGGGTGGGGGTGGGGGGCTTTGGGATCGAAGGGGGCTGTTTGAAGGGGGAGGGGGGGGAAATACTCTATATTGAAAATGTAAATGTAACATGTTAATTGCCTTGTTATTCTTAATAAAAATTTATTTGAATAAAAAAAAAAAGATTAACACTGGTCCAGGTGCTATGCGATGTTTTCTCGCATAGCACTCGTCCGTATTCTACGGTATTGTGACCCCATCCTACAGAGGTTTTCACATTAGACACGTTAGAACCCAGCAGATCTGAGGCCACCTTGTCGTTGGGTATGCATGAATTGGCCAAACTATGTGCTAAGCGTCTCAGTTTTTTCCTACTGTCCAGAAGCAGTATTGCTATCAATATTTAATATATTTCATATTGACAAGCTTTAGCACTACAGAGTGCAACTTTTTTTGTTTATTTTATGAGCTCGTTATGACCTGGAGAATCACAATGACAGGTCAGTTTTAGCATTTAGTGAACAAGATGCAAAAAACAAAAACAAGTGTGGAATTGCACTATTTTTGGATTTTTTTCCCCCGCTTTCCAGTACACGATATATTAAAACCAACGGTGTCATTCAAAAGTTCAACTTGTCCCGCAAAAAACAAGCCCTCGCATGGCCATTCTGACAGAAAAATAAAAAAAAGTTCTAGCTGTGGGAAGAAGGGGAGCAAAAAACGAAAACACAAAAATGGAAATACCTCTGGTTGTGAAGGGGCTAATATTGAGCATAATTAAGTATTCTGCTATCCCCCTATATTCAGTATAAGCCCCCACATAACCCCCTAAATGCAGCATGTGCCCCATATAGCCTACCTATATACAGTGTAAGCCCCAACATAGCCTCCTATATACAGCATGAGCCCCCACATAGCCTTCTATAAGCAGCAAGGATGCAGATAGCGGTGACAGCGGGCGATGGATAGGTGGCGGGAAAGGGCAGGGTGTGGCCCATGGGTCATTGTTTCAGCCCTTCGGCTGTCTCACTCCAAGGGCTAGACTGGAACAGCTATAAGGCCAGATGTAGCCCATAGGCTGCACTAAGCCTATATCTAGCCTAAGCCATATGCACGCCATATTGCAAAGATTGATAATACTCCAAAAAATGGTCTTAAAATGCTAAATTCAATGTGGCCACTTTATAATATTCTGCTACCGGTATATGTAAATGAGCTACAGAAGCTTGCAATCCCAGAAAATGTATGTGTCCCAAAAAGGCACTGCATAAATAGAAAACTAAAGAGGGATATGTGCCAGGACAAGATTAATCATGCAAATAATTAAAATTGACTTTTATTAAAAGCAATATACAGATAATCCTGGCAATACAAACAAGGATCAAAATTGGTGCTCACCCACCAATTTCAATATTTGTGTGTTTCACCAGGATTATCTGTATATTGTTGTTTTATGAATTGTATTCAATAAAGTCTATTATATTTTAATATATGTAAATGAACTCAGAATGGACATCTGGGCATTTCAGATTCTAGTCAACAGCTTCAATCCAGTTCAGCCTATATAATATATGGTTTTTAAAAATCATCTAGTTCAAGAACCGAGAGTTTTTTTTATTCTATATGTCAACAGGAAAGTCAGTAAAAAGAAAAAATCACATGAATAAAAATTCCAGGAAAACTTTGCATATATTCATTTTAAAAGCTCCTATAGGCCTAACTGTTTTGCATCACTCAAGGATCTGACATAAATTGGCATTTTTCAGGTGCTCCAGAAGAGCCAAAATGAGAGCTACCATTTCATGCACAATGAACATTTACGGTAAGCCAATAGTAGCTGTAATATGATTCATAGCAGTGAAAATTTTGCCAAGGGAAGACATTTTTCTCTTATTCTTGCAAAATATGCCAGTACATTAATAGTTCACTTTGAAATTTTCATATTTATCCAGATAATGAAGGATTTCTAAATAGTGGTATCTGATCTTTTAAAACAAAGCTTTTTCTAATACCTTGCTGACATATCCCTTGGACTGCTAAAAAAAAGAGATTCATATGAAACATATTGGATTAATCACATAACCACTTTTCTACATAGGACAGAAAAGTACATCCCCAATTAAATGTTGGTTTATCGAGTGGGCCAACACCGGCCTCAAACATCAGCAACGGGAGCTAACTTGAAACTCTGCTACTTAAAGCACTACTCCAGCAATTTTTATTTCCCTGCCAAAGTGGTATCACTAAAGCTGGGTTCACATTACGTTGGGCGCGTCCGTTAGACGGACTACGTTACACCGCGGCATTAACGCGGTGTAACGTAGTCAGTTAACACCGCCATTGAGTCCAATGTCGGACGCGTGCGCTAGTGATGTGCCGTCATTGAGTGACGGACCCCGAGACGCGGGCTGCGGCGTTTCCGGCTCTGTCATCGCTAGCGCAGATAGAGTTAGCAGATGCTCTCTGCGCTAGCGTGCTGCCATAACGGCACTTGCGTTAACAGCAGCCCGTTAACGTATGTGTTGAACGGGCTGCTATTAACACAATGTGAACCCAGCCTAATGGAGATGGGCAAATCCGAACAGTGAAGTGTGGCGCTCCATACAGAACACCTACTGTTCGGGCACAGATACCAAACACGGACTTCACCAGCAAGTCCGTGTAAGGCTATTTTCACACTTGCGTTTTTAGCAATCCGTCGCGATCTGTCGTTTTGGGCAAAAAACGGATCCTACAAATGTGCTCGCAGGATGCTTTTTTTACCCATAGACTTGTATTAGCGACGGATGGCCACACTTCGCGTCCATCGTGCGACAGATCTGTCGTGTTTTGGCGGACCGTCGTCGCAAAAAAGTTCAATGTAACGTTTTTGTCTGTCGCGCCCGCCATTTTCTACCGCGCATGCGCGGCTGAAACTCCGCCCCCCCGGACTTCAGAATGGGCAGCGGATGCATTGGAAAAACTGCATCCGCTGCCCACCTCGTGCACAAATTTCACAACGTGCGTCAGTACATCGGCCCAATGCTTGGCGACGGACCCGTACCGATGCTAGTGTGAAAGTAGCCTTACAGTTCAGGTTCGGCCCCCTGAACACCAGGTGTTCTCATGCATGTGCATGACAGCACGGCAAACACTGCTGCTGGTCAGCGATCAGACATCCATGGTTCCCACGCTATCAAATGACAATGTGAGCCCGCAGCTGTGATCGGAGGTAAAAAGTTTACCTCCGGTCACTGGCGTGAGTAGATGGAACTACTGCTGCCGCTAATAAACAGCGAGAGCAGACAGCGGCCGTTGGGAGTATTCATCAGCAGACGCCTGCGCTCTAAACAAATAAAAATAAATAATAATAATAATAAACAAATAATAATAAAAAAAAGAAAAAAAAAGGCGGAGGTGCCATTGGGTTTTTGATAACCAGCCAGGCAAAACTCACAGCTGGGGGGCTGCAACCCTCAGCTGTCAGCTTTAGCAAGGCTGGTTATCAAGAATAGAAGGGTCTGCACTCCGATTTTTTTAAATTATTTAAATAAATAATTAAAAAAAAAAGTGTTGAGTCCCTACCTATTTTTCACAACCAGCCAAGCTGAAGCAGGCAGTTGGGGGCTGGTATTCTCAGGCTGAGAAGGGGCCAGGGACATTGCCTGCCCGACTACAAATAGGAGCCCACAGCTGCCCAGAAAAGGTGCATCCCTAAGATGCACCAATTATGGCGTTTTGTCCGGCTCTTCCCACCTGTCCCGTTTTTTCTTGATCATCTCACTCCACATGGATTTTTTTTCAGTTTTGTATAGTAAAGCGAATGGTGTCAAAACTACAATTTGTCCTGTGGACGAAAAAGCTCTTGTACAATTATGTTAATGCAAAAATAAATAAATATATATGGCCCTTAGAAGAGGGCAACAACAAAAACAAAACCTAAAAAAAAAAAAAAAGTTGAAGTCATGAAGGGGAAGAATTAAATGTAACCTGACAAAGGACGGTATGCACAAAAACAGTGGGATTTTGGGTTCAAATCCTACCACTGACATCTGCAAGGAGTTTGTAGGTTTTCCCGTGTTTTTATGAGTTTTCACCGGGTTTTCAGTTTTCCTCCCACACTCCACAGACCTACTGCAGGGAATATAGATTGTGAGTCCCAATGGGGACAGTGATGATAACATCTGAAAAGTGCTGCCGAATATGATGACGCCATATCAGTGAGTAAAAATCTACTATATAATTGTCTAAGGGTCACTCCCGTCTTTCTGTCTGTCTTTCTGTGACGTAAATCCCAAGTCGCTGATTGGTCGCGGCAAAACAGCCAATCAGCGACGAGCACAGTCCGATGGCAAAATGGCCGCTCCTTCCTCCCCGCAGCCAGTGCCTGCTCCATATTCCCCTCCAGTCAGCGCTTACACAGGGTTAATGGCAGCGTTAACGGACCGCGTTATGCCGCGGTGTAACGCACTCTGTTAACGCTGCTATTAACCCTGTGTGACCAACTTTTTACTATTGATGCTGCATATGCAGCATCAATAGTAAAAAAATCTAATGTTAAAAATAATAATAAAAAAAAATAAAAAATAGTTATATACTCACCCTCCGTCGGCCCCAGAACAGGCCTTTACCGCTCCTCGCGACGCCCCGGTGAACGCTCCATGCATTGCGGTCTCGCGAGATGATGACAGCGGTCACGAGACCGCAATGCACTCTTGAGATCGGAGCGCACGAGGAGCATCGGTAAACGCTTCGCTTGGATCCGGGGGCCAAAGGAAGGTGAGTATATCACTATTTTTTATTTTAATTCTTTTTTTTTTTTTTTTTAACAGGGATATGATGTCCACATTGCTATATACTGCGTGGGCTGTGCAATATACTACGTGGGCTGTGCAATATACTACGTGGGCTGTGCAATATACTACGTGGCCTGTGCAATATACTACGTGGCCTGTGCAATATACTACGTGGCCTGTGTTATACGCTACGTGGGCTGTTATACACTCCGTGGGCTGTGCTATATACTACGTGGCTGTGCTATATACTCCGTGGGCTGTGTTATATACTACGTAGCTGTGCTATATACTCCGTGGGTTGTGCTATATACTATGTGGCTGTGCAATATACTCCGTGGCTGCGCTATTTACTACGCGGGCTGTTATATACTACGTGGCCGGCCGCGAACAATCAGCGACAGGTGCAGTCCGGCGCGGGATTCGAACCACGCTTCGCTAATTGGTTGCGGCCGGCCGAATCCTGTGTATTCAATGTATTATTCTAAAATCTTCATAAATAAACTACATACATATTCTAGAATACCCAATGCGTTAGAATCGGGCCACCATCTAGTAAATAATAAATGGGCGTTCCACAGCAATATGTTAGAAAAAGGTAAAACTGGGTGATTAATTGTTTATGGTATGTAACCGTTTCAGAATGAACAGGACTCCACTAGTGCATAGTTTTCCTGACAAATCTGTTAATAGCACCTTCTCCAAACAAATATCATGTTTCTCTTTACCCTTTAATATTTAACTTTCTATTATTTTCTACCCCACCCTCTTACAGTAAGACATTTGGTTTCAGGCTGGAGGCATATTAGTTGAATGGCTGACATTTACAAATCACCAGCACTTGTCTCACAATGGGCTTTGCTTGGTGAAGTCAAAGTTTGTATCAGTTATGACAAGATACATTCCTGTGGCTTGTTGTCACGGACTGAAAAAATAAATCAGGACAAAGACAAAATGAATAAAGCATGTGCTCTACAACCCGCAGATTAGGAAACAGGAGTCGAAGTTCTTGCCTGGGTTTGCATCGTCTTTATTGAACTTTTATTTTCAACAGTAACTTCAACACACCTACCATGTCTGCTAGGGACAATCAGAGGCAGACCGTTACTATGCTGCTTAATTCTTTTTTCTGTACCCAATACTTTAGTTACCACACACAGAGACAGAGCAGGAGGAGCTAAAGAGATTGACATAGCATTGTGGGAATAGATTTAGTGCAACTTACATTTTATACCTTGTAATGCTGAAGAGTCCAGTAGGTGGCGCTGCTAAGTGACTGACCGCTGTCTAAGTAGGTACAGTCATACAGGGAAGTCTGTCATTAACTGTCAATAACGAATCGGACTGCCCCCTGCTAGACTTCAAAATACAGTTTATACTTAACTATAGAAAAAAAAAGATATATAGACCGAACATCCAAAACTTCTACTTTTAGAAATTTTTGCTTGGCTGCAAAAGATCAAACTGAATGAGAGATTCTTAATTAACACCTTATTGACAGAGCCAATTTTGTACTTCATGACCGAGCCAATTTTTACAATTGACCACTGTCACTTTATGAGGTTATAATAACTCTGGAACATTCCAGTGATTCGGATTTTTTTTATTACATATTGTACTGCATGTCAGTGGTAAAATTTCTTCGATATGATTTGCATTTATGAAAAAAAAAAAAAAAACAGAAATTTGGCAAAAAATTTGAAAATCTTGCAATTTTCAAACTTAATTTTTGTGCCCTTAAATCAGAGACTAGTCATATCACACAAAATAGTTCATAAATAACATTTCCCATATGTCTACTTTACAACAGCACAATTTTGGAAAAACTTTTTTTTTGTTAGGAAGTTATAAAGGTTAAAAGTTAACCAGCGATTTCTCATTTTTCCAACAAAATTTACAAAACCATTTTTTTTAGGGACCACCTCACATTTGAAGTGTTTGGGGGGTCAATATAGCAGAACAAACCAAAGTGACACCATTCTAAAAACTGCAGCCCTCAAGGTGCGCAAAACCACATTTAAGAAGTTTATTAACCCTTCAGGTACTTCACGAGAACTAAAGCAGTGTGGAAGGAAAAAAAATTAACATTTTACTTTTTTCACAAAAAAATTACTTTGGAACCAATCGTTTTTATTTTCACAAGGCTATCAGGAGAAAATGGACCACAAATAATTTTGTGCAATTTCTCCTGAGTATGCAGATATCCCATATGTGGGGGAAATCCACTGTTTGGGAACACGGCAGGGCTCAGAAGGGAGGGAGCACTGTTTGACTTATTGAATGCAAAATTGGCTGGAATCAACGGCAGGTGCCATGTCGCGTTTGGAGACCCCCTGATGTACCTTAACAGTGGAAACCCCCCCAGTTCTAACTCCAAACCCAACACACCCCTAACCCTAGCCCCATCCCCATCTAAAAGTAGGGGGTGATAAAGGGGGGTTTGATTTACTACTTTTTTATTTTGATCACTGTGATAGGGTCCATCACAGGAGAAATCCATTGTTGAGAGGTGCCGGCCGGCCGATCTCGGCGGGCACACTGCGCATGCGCCTGCCATTTTCTTCCCGGAAGAAGCAGCCAAGGGCCATGGGACATCACCGGGGTATGCAGGAGGTACCCGGGGGGCTCAGGGGACCCCTTTTCTCTCTCCTCTGATGTGATAGATCATATCATAGGAGAGAGAAATAAATAGTAAATCTGACTTTTTTTTGTGGTCGCTGTTATTCCGTGAATAACGGTGATCACAATACTGGAGTCAAACCGACCCGAATCATGTTCTCCAGGGTCTCAGCTATCCCTGGTAGCCGAGACCCCAGAGAATTTACGACACTGGGGGGGTGCTATAACCTCATTTCTTATCGCCGTTAAAAAGCAGCGCTGAGGAATACGTACACTTAACTGTTGCCATTAAAAAGCGTATTGGCGGTTGTTAAGGGGTTAACATTCTAATCAGACCTCTGTGAAGCCCATTGCCACATTATGGCCAAGCTATTCGTGGATAGCCCTCCTGCAAAGGCATACTTCTCTATGCCCTGCCAAGGACATAGCAAAGCACTGTAATGCACATGCGCCGTCAGGGCAGAAAAGCATGCCTATGCAGGAGTGCGAAGGGGGATACAGTGTGAATTATGTGGGAAGCGTCGTCCACACGAAGTACAAAAAGGAGGATGGCATCGCAAGAAGAGAGGAGGCGCACGATAAAGACCAGTGACGCCCATTGGATCGGACTGCCCCATAGGAGAGTATAATAAAAGGTGGAGGGTTTTTTTTGCCTTACAGGGTGAATTGGAGTCATATATACAGCATTTTAGAATGCAGTCACATGGGGCAGATAGGTAGTGGTTGTAGGTAGTATGGGAAAAACCTGGTTACAGGTTCTCTTTAAATGTGCTGTGAAGCGATCAGTGTCAAAGAGATACTGCACCAGCAGAGTGAGGAACCCATGTGCCCACAGTACCCATGCTGCAAGGAAAAGCTTCTGTCTCGGCCTGTTCAAGCATGACAAGGTCAGCCATTCATGTCAATAGCCGGCATGTAATACTACCTTTTCATTGCAGTGGCTGCCGAAAAGAAAATCTGTTGAAAAATGCAGCAGTCTTAGCAGTTACTGATACAGGACGTGAAAAATTGAGCCAATCTGAATTCCATTTCACAATGAGTGTCAGTAAGAGGGTTGTCTCACCTTCTGTGTGTGCGCGGATTTGGGATCTCAGATCAGTGACATTATTCCTCCACTGGCCCAAACTGTGCATGCTCGGTAAGCAGAGGCAGCTTTGCCTTTACAGGATTAGAATTGCACTGGAGCTGACCGTGCCAGGAAATAACCGTACACTCCAGTGGTTTGGAGAGTTTCAGGGCAGTTACATATATGGTAGAATAAAAAGATCTTAAAATTGTTGTTGTCACTCCAACAGAATGTAGAGTCAGTCCAGAGATAGGGTAAAAGATGCAATTTTATAAGTCTTCTACAATGACTTAAAAAGGTTCCATGTTTCGAGGATCTGCTCCTCTTCATCAGACCAAAAATAAGACATTTTCTTTTTAGCATGATGAAGGGCAATAGATCCCTGAAACATGTAACCTTGTAATACACTGTATGAATAAACAAGCATCTTATTTTACCTCTGGACTGATTCTTTCTATTCGAGACACAGTATCAATTTTAGTACTTTTTTTTTTACTATATAAACACACGTTTCTACTCTTGCTTGCTAGATAGTCTGAAAAACCTTTGGGGAAATAATAATAATAATAATAATCTTTATTTATATAGCGCCAACATATTCCGCAGCGCTTTACAGTTTAACAGTTTCAAACACAAAAGTCATAAGTAACAACGTTAACAATACAATAATTAAAGCAAAATAGGACGACCCTGCTCGTGAGAGCTTACAATCTACAATGAGGTGGGGGAGATACAAAGTACAGGTGTGTATTTACAATGATGTATTTACAATCATGGTCCAGCCATCTTCAGGGGTTGGGGAATAGATGGGGATAGTGAATGGGCTACACACAAACATAACATAACTTTGATTAGTGAACGTGATAGGCCGCTCTGAACAAATGTGTTTTGAGCGAGCGCCTAAAACTATGCAAATTATGGATGGTCCTAATATCTTGGGGTAGAGCATTCCAGAGGATTGGCGCAGCACGGGAGAAGTCTTGGAGTCGGGAGTGGGAGGTACGGATTAGTGCAGAGGTTAGCCGAAAGTCATTTGCAGAGCGCAGTGGTCTGTTAGGCTGATAGACAGAAATGAGGGAGGAGATGTAAGGGGGTGCCGCACTGTGGAGAGCTTTGTGGGTGAGAACAAGTACTTTGAATTGTATCCTGTAATGAATGGGCAGCCAGTGTAACGACTGGCGAAGAGCGGACGCGTCCGAGTAACGATTAGCCAGATGGACGACCCTGGCTGCTGCATTAAGGATGGACTGGAGAGGGGAAAGTCGAGTGAGGGGGAGGCCAATTAATAGAGCATTACAGTAGTCCAGGCGGGAGTGGATCAGGGCGACCGTGAGGGTTTTAGCTGTCTCCATGGTGAGAAAAGGGCGGATTCTAGAGATGTTCTTTAGGTGTAAGCGGCACGAGCGGGCAAGAGATTGTATATGGGAGGTGAAGGAGAGATCGGAGTCGAACATAACACCCAGACAGCGCGCCTGCTGCCGGGGTGTTATTATGGTGCCACCCACGGAGAGGGAAATGTCAGATTTAGGGAGGTTAGTAGATGGTGGGAGCAGAAGAAGTTCAGTTTTGGAGAGGTTGAGTTTCAGATAGAGAGCGGACATGATGTTGGAGACTGCGGACAGACAGTCAGTGGCATTCTGTAGTACAGCGGGGGTAAGGTCAGGGGATGACGTATATAGTTGTGTGTCGTCGGCATAAAGATGGTACTGAAAGCCAAATCTGCTGATGGTCTGTCCAATTGGGGCCGTGTAGAGAGAGAACAGAAGGGGGCCAAGGACTGAGCCCTGAGGTACCCCAACAGTGAGAGGAAGAGGAGATGAAGTGGAGCCAGAGAACAGAACACTGAAGGAGCGGTCGGAAAGATAGGAGGAGAACCAGGAGAGAGCAGTGTCCTTAATGCCTAGTGACTGGAGCCTAGAGAGCAGGAGAGGGTGGTCAACAGTGTCAAAAGCTGCAGAAAGGTCGAGAAGAATGAGCAGAGAGTGGTCACCATTACGAAAGGAAGGCACGCCAGGAAATGATAGCTTCCCTTTAACCTGTAACGGAGCCTTTAAAGGGAAGGTGCCACCAGTTCTCTTGTATTTTGTTTTTTTGTGAAATTAAGCTTAAAATAGTAATTAAAATGTATTAATGCATTGTTTGCAAACATTTCTATATGAAAAATATTACATATTTTTGTTACAAATATACATATTTACCACTAGGGGGGGCCTTTTCCGTTTTAGACCTCAAGCAGCTATAGTAAGATTTACCAGCTTTACTGTTAGTAGCAAAATTGGGGCAGTAACTGCTGACATCACCATTTCCCTCCCCTTATGGGTGGTCTAATATCCCTGGGGCAGAATGAAGAGCAGCATCACAGGGCAGCACCATTTTGTGTGTGACTGCCCTGTGATCTGCCATCACCAGCAGTTACTGCATCAGAGGCACAGCTTGTTTACAGAGGAGCAGAACACAGTGGACTCAGCAGCATTTTTTGTGAACATTCTTGCCATCCCCCTTCCCCCACCTTAATCCCTGTTCTGTCAGCTGCCCTGCTCTCTCTCTCCAGGTGTCACCTCCCTCTCGGCTGTGAGTGCAGCTTACAGGAGATCACAGGGACTGTGCGTGAGGGGGAGGCGGAGACACAGCAGGAGAAGCACACAGGGCAGAGTGTGAGGAGCAGAGGATGTCTGCCCAGGACGTGCCTGCGTGGAGTACAGAGGAGCAGTGAGCGCTTCTTCTGTCCTGCGATAGAGAGTAAGTGTAGCTTGGCAGATAGCACAGGGCTATAATAAAATGGCAGCTAGTCACACCTACAGCAGTGAGTTGTGCAGCCCACAGAGGCGTGCCCAGCTCACTGCTAATGCTGCTGCAATGTTAGAGATAGGAGATAATAGACCGGCGCTGACCCTATGTCCATGGGGTGCCGTAATCTGACACTGATAGTGTCCTGCTACTGCTGCAAAACCAAGATGTCAGCCCCCAGTGCATTCTTTAAACTCATAACACATGAAATCTGTTTCACATGCATTTAAAACTTGGCTATAGCAGCATGTTATGCTACATTACAGTGATTTATTAATGATCTACAAACGCGGTACCTTACCTTTAACAACAATTTAGGGGTGAGCAACTTGTTTGATACTTATATTTTGTATACTAATTTGTCAAAATGTATCACACGAGGTGCTATACTCTATGCGTTTTATTTTACATAGCTTCAGAGCAGCACTTACAAGCTCTGTTGTAAACCACTTGTAAGAGCGGCACGTTAGACCACAGAAGTGGCTGATAACCTAGAACACAAACAGGAAATTTCCGCATGACAAACATAGAGATTGGAACAGCACCAGGGCTCGCCTTCTGGTTCTATGCCCCTTTGCTTATTTCACCGATATATACCAATTGCGTTTTCCAGATAAAGCTACTGGATACGGTGCTCTGCTCAATAAGTAACAGCAATCTTCATATCTCATCAAAGGATAATAAAAGAAGCGGCACTCACCAGTTTGCTGAAAAAAGTGTCTTTAATGCAGCCTTAATCCATGCTTACAGGCTATTCAGACACGTTGCAGGTGATTATGAGGGTGCGGGGAGTGAAGGAGGACGACGGCCGTTTCGTGCAATCAGCACTTCGACGGGTCCATCGAAGACCCGTCGAAGTGCTGATTGCACGAAACGGCCGTCGTCCTCCTTCACTCCCCGCACCCTCACAATCACCTGCAACGTGTCTGAATAGCCTGTAAGCATGGATTAAGGCTGCATTAAAGACACTTTTTTCAGCAAACTGGTGAGTGCCGCTTCTTTTATTATCCTTTGATGAGATACAAACAGGAAATTGTAAAATAAAAAATCTCTGTTCTGGAGCATATTGTTGATTTTTCATAACTAAAAATTGCAAAGTTGTTTATTTTTACAAGTACTTTGCAATTTTACATAGTAACAGTTATTAGGGTTGAGGGAAGACTTTAAGTCCATCTAGTTCAACCCATAGCCTAACCTAACATGCCCTAACATGTTGATCCAGAGGAAGGCAAAAAAAAACCCATGTGGCAAAGAGTAAGCTCCACCTTGGGGAAAAAAATTCCTTCCCGACTCCACATACGGCAATCAGACTAGTTCCCTGGATCAACGCCCTATCAAGGAATCTAGTGTATATAACCTGTAACATTATACTTTTCCAGAAATGTATCCAGTCCCCTCTTAAATTTAAGTAATGAATCGCTCATTACAACATCATACGGCAGAGAGTGCTATAGTCTCACTGCTCTTACAGTAAAGAATCCGCGTCTGTTATTATGCTTAAACCTTCTTTCCTCCAGACGTAGAGGATGCCCCCTTGCCCCTGTCTCAGGTCTATGAGTAAAAATATCATCAGAAAGGTCTCTGTACTGTCCCCTCATATATTTCTACATTAAAATAAGATCACCCCTTAGCCTTCGTTTTTCCAAACTAAATAGCCCCAAGTGTAATAACCTGTCTTGGTATGTCAGACCCCCCAGTCCTCTAATAACCTTGGTCGCTCTTCTCTGCACCCGCTCCAGTACAGCTATCTCTTTCTTATACACCGGAGACCAGAACTGTGCACAGTATTCTAAGTGTGGTCGCACAAGTGACTTGTATAGAGGTAAAATTATGTTCTCCTCATGAGCATTTATGCCTCTTTTAATGCATCCCATTATTTTATCTGCCTTTGCAGCAGCTGCCTGACACTGGCCACTAAATGTGAGTTTGTCGTCAGCACATACACCCAGGTCTTTTTCATTGACTGTTTTGCCCAGAGTTTTAGAATTAAGCGCATAGTTATACATCTTATTACTTCTGTCCAAGTACATGACCTTACATTTGTCCCCATTAAAGCTTATTTGCCATTTATCAGACCAAGCTTCTAGTTTACATAAATCATCCTGTAATATTAAATTGTCCTCCTCTGTATTGATTAGCCTGCAGAGTTTAGTGTCATCTGCAAATATTGAAATTCTACTTTGTATGCCCCCTACAAGGTCATTAATAAATATGTTAAAAAGAAGAGGGCCCAATACTGACCCCTGTGGTACCGCACTGCTAACCGCGACCCAGTCCGAGTGTGCTCCATTAATAACCACCCTTTGTTTCCTATCCCTGAGCTAGCTCTTAACCCACTTACACATATTTTCCCCTATCCCCATTATTCTCATTTTATGTATCAACCTTTTGTGTGGCACCATATCAAAAGCTTTTGAAAAGTCTATATACACTACGTCCACTGCGTTCCCTTGGTCCAGTCCGGAACTTACCTCTTCATAGAAATTGATCAGATTAGTCTGACATGAACGGTCCCTAGTAAACCCGTGCTGATACTGGGTCATGAGGTTATTCCTCTTCAGATACTCCAGTATAGCATCCCTTAGAATGCCCTCCAGGATTTTACCCACAGTAGAGGTTAAGCTTACTGGCCTTTAATTTCCGAGTTCAGTTTTTGTCCCCTCTTTGAATATTGGCACCACATTTGCTATACGCCAGTCCTGTGGTACAGACCCTGTTATTATGGAGTCTTTAAAGATTAAAAATAATGGTCTATCAATGACTGTACTTAGTTCCTGCAGTACTCGGGGGTGTAACCCATCTGGACTCGGAGATTTGTCAATTTTAGTGAATTTTAGAAGCCGCCGTACATTTTAGCATTAAAGAACATGAGACAACCTTTTAAGGGAAGTCTTTGTAAAGCTTTTTCTCATCAATAAAAAGGAGATGTTCTTTAATAGCCTAAATGAATGTAAAAGAAAACCAACATGCATACTTTGGTATAATGCTTAGGTCATTTACTTTGATAAATAAAAGAATGCATATAAAGTGAGCGACACCCAGCCTAGCCCAAGTATCTTATAATAATACTATATTGCTTTCCAAGGTGTCTGGAAAATATTTACAGAATGAGAAAAATCTCGACACTCCTAGTCCAGTAACTAACCCCTAAAAACAGATGGTTCTATGAATAATGAGCATAAAAGCGAAGCATGCAAATGTCTATTGGCACATTTATCAGATAACTCGGTATTTATGAGTGAAGGAGTATGACAAATACAGATACGTTTAGCAGTAAATGTAGGATTGTGTAGTTTCCATGGAGTAGGTCTAGGTCCAGTATGAAGAATTTTAAAGATATACCGTAGGCTCTGATACAATCAATTTAGTCAGAATTCTACTTGTAAACTTTAAAATGCTGCAAACTTTTTGATGAGCTGGGAGCTGCGCAAACATTTTGGTGACTTTTTGAATTCCTATCCCAGCCAGATGCCGAAACGTGGGTGATGCTTTGACGGGAGGGGCATAGCCAAGCTCAGATCCCAAATTCACCACAATTTATGCCATAAAAGTAGAGTAAGGCCCCCTTTCACACATCAGTTTTTTGCAGTCAGTCACAATCCGTTGGCTCGACGGATCTGTCGCAGATTGTGAAAAACTGATGCGACGGATCTGTTTTTTTTGGATGGATCCGACTAGCAACCCCTGTTGAAAAACCTCACCGCGAAACGCGTATCCGGGGCAGTCAGGTGAAGTGTGGTTGCATTTCCCTTTGATTCATGGGTAAGCATGCACAATTAAAAGCGCGATTATGTGATGTATGGCTATTTTCCTGGGAATAGGTTGATTTGTTATTGATGCTCTGTTGAGCTCCTGGCTATCCCCTGGACCTAATGATATATACACTTTGTGCATCCTTTAGGGATAAATTCTGGGTAAACCACATGTAGCCTGACGTACCGTCATGTCTCCTTTGTTCTACTTTCCTGCTTGATATATATTGCATACAGCATATATATGTATGTTGTTAGCATCTATTTGTATAATAAATTTTGGATTTGCTTTTTAAAGGGAACCTGTCACCCCACCGCATCAGGGGCTTATCTACAGCATTCTGTAATGCTGTAGATAAGCCGCCGATGTTACCTGAAAGAGGAGAAAAAGACGTTAGATTATACTCACCCAGGGCGGTCCCGCTGCTGGTCAGGTCGGATGGGTGTCTCCGGTCCGCTGCGGCGCCTCCCATCTTCATTACAAGACGTCCTCTTCTGATCTTCAGCCACGGCTCCGGCACAGGCGTACTTTGCTCTGCCCTGTTGAGGGCAGAGGATAGTACTGCACTGCGCAGGCGCCGGAAAGGTCAGAGGCCCGGCACCTGTGCACTGCAGTACTTTGTCTGCCCTTAAATAGGGCAGAGCAAAGTACGCCTGCGCCGGAGCCGTGGCTGAAGATCAGAAGAGGACGTCTTGTAATGAAGATGGGAGGCGCCGCAGCGGACCAGAGACACCCATCCGACCTGACCAGCAGTGGGACCGCCCCTGGGTGAGTATAATCTAACGTCTTTTTCTCCTCTTTCAGGTAACATCGGCGGCTTATCTACAGCATTACAGAATGCTGTAGATAAGCCCCTGATGCCGGTGGACTTACCTCACCCGCGATTTTCGGGGTGACAGGTTCCCTTTAAATATGCTGTTTGGGACTGGTTTACTCCAATTCTTTCTGTCTCAACAGTACGTTTTTGTAGAGTAGAAAGGAAAGGTCGAATTCTAGAAATGTTTTTGGCTGAAAGGGAGTCTGTTGGCACAAATAACTGTTCAACTCCAGCACAAGTACTAGGTGTCACCATATTGCAAGGAAATATCTCTGTGCACCCTCACATCTACATGTTTTGCATGAATTTCTTCAAAAATCTTTCCTGATTGATGGCTCTGGCTTTACATGAGCTAGAGGAGAGTGGAAATAGATGGAAAACAAGTTGGTGGAGGGTGCACGGAGCTGCCCAGCACTGCAATATGTAAAGATGTAGGTACTGTAATTCCAGGATGAGGTCATTTTGTGACCTAAATTGTATGTAAATACTTTCAAGCTAGTAAATCGTTCTTGCTATGAGTTTCACTACGACACAAGTGAAAAAGAGAAGACTTGCATAATTGCCTGTGACAGGACGTACATCAAAGCTGGAGTCAAATGCACCTTGTAAGTGACACAGTGTATCCGCTGAACTGAGATGCACAAACTGTGCATTTCCAAAAAATGCTAAATAATGCACCAAAGTTGTCTAGACTGCCAGTGTGTGTTAGGCTACGTTCACATTAGCGTCGCCGACGCAACGCACGACGCATCGGAAACGCACGCAAAAACGCACCTTTTTTGACGCAAGCGTCGGACGGATGCGTCGTAAAACGCAGCGTTTTTGTTGCGTTTTTACAAAAAACGCAGCGTTTTACGACACATGCGTTGTCAAACACTGATTAGATCTTTACACACAATTTAGTGTCTAGACACTAGATAACACCACCAATGAATAGAAGAGGGTGGGTCTAGTGTCTAGACAATCGATAATGCCACCAATGGGTAGATGGGGGTGGGTATTAATGTAATAGTGGTATATATACCCCGGCATAGATTATTTCCAACCATAGAGCATCAAGATGGATCGTCCCATGGAGAGTATCTACCTCAATTTTCAGCTGGAATTAGCCCTTGCTATTGCTTATGCTATTGCCTGTCATGAACAGAGGAAAAGAGACAAACTACGGAGAAGGAGTCGTCGGCGTTTTTGGCTACACCCTATAGTGGAAGTCCGAGAGAGTCGTGGAGCCTACCATTGTCTGTTTGGCGAATTAAATGAGAACCAGGACAAATACTTTGAATACACCAGGATGTCAAAAGACAGCTTCTGATATCTGCTGCGTCTGGTGGAAGGAACCATTTCCAGGCAGGACACGCAGCTCCGTAAATCGATTTCCCCTGAGGAACGTCTGCTGGTGACTCTACGGTACGTAATGGAATGTGAAGGATTTATATGTTCTTGCCATTTTTTAAAGTAATGTGTTTTTGTTTTGTGGGGTGGGGGTATTGTTATTAAAAATGAAAAATTATTTCATAACAATTTTATTAATTATATTTATTTATTTTTCTTCTTGTCAGTTTCCTGGCTACCGGAGAGACATTGAGATCACTGCATTTCCAGTTTCGGATTGGAGTCTCAACACTGTCGGGTATTATTGCCGACACATGCCGCGCATTGTGGGACAACCTCCGGGAGGAATTTTTACCCATCCCTACAAGAGAAATATGGCTTGCCAACGCCCAAAAATTTGAACAAGTGTGTTCTTTCCCTAACTGTATTGGAGCCGTGGATGGGAAGCACATTAGGATTACCAAGCCTTCAAGAAGTGGATCTCTTTTTTTTAATTATAAAAAATACTTTTCCACCGTGCTGATGGCAATTGCAGGTGCGGACTGCAGGTTTCTCGCTGTGGACATTGGAGCGTTTGGTCGTGCAAATGATTCACGGACATTTAAGGAGTCTAATATGGGCCGAAGATTGTACAATAACAATTTTAATTTCCCCCATCCACGACCTCTTCCCAACACCGACGGCCCGGCCCTGCCATTTGTTGTTGTTGGTGATGAGGCTTTTCAAATGAGTGGCAACCTACTTAAACCGTACTCAAGTCGTGGGTTGGACCGCACCAAAACTATATTTAATTATAGACTGTCCAGGGCCAGAAGAACTGTGGAGTGCGCCTTTGGCATCCTGGTCTCCAAATGGCGTATCTTAGGATCCGCCATAAATTTGAAAATTGAGACAGTGGATGAGGTGGTGAAGGCGTGTGTGGTTCTCCACAATTTTATTATTGATAAAGAGAGAGTCAACGTGGAACTCGATGAACCCATACCAAATCCATTGCCTGATTATCAAGCTCATCCTCTGCGGACAACTGTGGAGATTGCTCATATGAGGGACCAATTTGCTGCATACTTTGTTTCTGATGTTGGCCGTGTTTCATGGCAAGATCAAATGGTTTAATTCTTCGTGTTATTATGATGTCATGTAAACACTGTGGAGTCCATGTCATTTAACCATACTATGTAAGGTTATTGTTAAAATGTCCCCTGATTGTATAATGCGTTGTGTTTTGAAATAAAGTTCTTGTGCCTTTCCGTTTTCACCAAACAAATCTCCCATACGTTTTTCCATAGTAATAGAATTGTAAAATCCAATTTTATTGAAAGTAATGTGTGTCACACAAAATTTGTTTGTTCCATAGTTTTGACGTCTATAATCGGCTCCCACCTTGTCAACCATTTTTAATCCTGCAGACTATTTGCATATGGAACCAGGCTTGACAAGGAGGGAGACGATCATGTTTGCAAAACTCTACAGAGTTAACACTATTGTACTCAGGATGCTAGAATTCGTCCAGAGTCAAATAGTGGCGACACTGTGAACATTGCTTCCACCTCACCTGACCAATAATCTTAAGGTACATTAATAAAACTATTATCCAACGATACCGACCAGTGATACGACTGGACCGAGATCGTTGTTTAGTTGTCGCGTGGTTGCTGGAGAGCTGTCACACAGACAGCTCTCCAGCGACCAAAAAAGAGCAAGTCCCGTGTAATCTGGGTAATGTTATGAAGCGCTTTGCCACACTCACGATGTTTACCATTGTAAATGTAATTTTAAAAAATACAAAAAACCCTTACACTCCGGTGTGTGAAACGTCCATCGCCGTCAACTTCCTGTACTGTGCCAGCCCTAAAGCACAGCACAGCGTTTATTAAGTCAACGGTGTGCTCAGCTTTACGGGCGGGAATCACAGTGTCAGAGCGGAAACATGACGGCGAGGGACGTGGTAGACACCTTTTTATATTTGTGGGGTATTGTTCACTTTTTATTTGAGTGTTCACTGCGCTAGTAACCCAATATTCCCTTGTTTAAAACAAAGACATCGCTGGATCGGTCTAAACTCGCCGATCCAACAATGACAGCGTCTGATCAGTTACCCAAAAAAAATTCCAAATCATTCGCTGACACCAAAAAACTCACAGCAGGGGCTCAATCGTTTTACGATTTCAGAAAAGATAACGTTGGTTACACACAAAAACCAACTTTATCTATACTGAAATTGTTGTGTGCTGGTACATTGTAAACTTGACATATTGAGCAATGCTGTTTGTGTTTGTAACATCTGATAGTACACTGAGCGACAGCCCTATAAAACAATGAAAAAAACAAATTGATAAATATTGTCAGACATTGCACATCAGGTGTTACAAAGACAATAATTGTGTATACGGCGCAAGGTGTGATTTGGTGCAAACTTTATTTGAGACAATAAAAACTAATTTTTTTTTTAAAAAATAACATTTATTTAGGGTACAAAAAAATAAATTTGGGAAATGTTATTAGGGGGTACCAACATCCGCAATTAAAGGGGATTGATATCCCACACTTTTTGGGGGTGTTGAGGAGACCGAGGAGGAGGACGAGGGGGAGGAAGCAGCATACTCTATGACACTAGATGGGATGCCGACATCAACCCAGGCAGTGGATGGTGGCGAGACTAGCAAAGCAGGAGGTGAGGGAGGAGGAGGGACGACCAGTGTCCTTGGCTGGCTACTCTGGCTCCGGGTAGACCCAGGCTGTGATGGTGTACTCCTTGTAGACCCAGGCTGGGTACTGGGTGTACTCCGTGTAGACCCAGCCTGGGTACTTGGTGTGCTCCGGGTCGACCCGGGGTGTTTTCTGGTGGTACTTTTGGGAGCAGCCATAGCCAAGGTCGTAGTACTTGTCGTCGTCTTCTTCTTCTTTTTCCTCCTCTCTCCCTCTGGGTGTGGGTCGGCTTCCCGTCTGTGTCCCCTTGCAGGCCTGTCAGGCTCTGTTCTGTGGTGGCGGTGGCCCTCGGCACGCGGAGCTCTGTGGTGGTGCTCTGCAGCAGGAGTCGGAGTCATGGCAGCCAGCGATGGTACTGCGGGCATATTTGTCGCTGACTGCATGACCCGAGCCTGCTGCAGAGCACTGACATATACATTGTTGCAGCCCTGCATGACCGAAATCTGGAGTTCCGGCGTAAGATGTTCAACCATGCCGTTGTGAATGGCATTAAAAAAATGTTTGGCCGGCCTCGAGAGATCCGTTTCGATGTTTTCAAGGCGCCGTTCGATATTGCACATTTTATCGCACAGCGCCTTGAAACCATTCTGAAATACGGTGCTCAGATGTAAAAATTCGGCCATGGGCGCCCTGTCCGAGGCCCACTGACGCTGTCGGGAAGACCCAAAGGAAGGAGCGACAGAGGCCTCGGCCAGGGGAACATCTGATGGACCGGCTGCCGGTTCGCCAGATTGTGGTGGTGCAGACCTGCTCTCGCTGTGGGATGGCTGCGACTGTTCAGATGGCGCTTCACAAAGGACCGCTCCAGAGGGTCAGACAGCCTCGCGGGTGCTGCTGTGTGTTCTGTGAAAACATAAGGAAACCATTAGTATACTAAATATCACATTTCACATGCGTCATTAATTAACTTTACCGCCAGGTATCAATTGCCGCCATTAATATTAACCTATTTTTAATATTGACACTGCATATGCACCATCAATATTAAAAAAAAAAAAAAGGTATTTATTTAATTCACAATAGTCACCCATGGTTGTGGTTTGCAACGCCAGACAATTATGCTTACGTTGGAACTGCCATGACGTCACGGTCATGTGACCGAGACGTCATCACAGGTCCTGCGAGCTGAGCAATCATGGGAACATAACCTGCTTTGCAGTGGAATGTATGCCGTATCTACTTTTTTGGGTATAAAAAAAATCGGGGATACACCGGGATAGCCACTATACTACTACACTATTAAATATTGGCTGGGCATGGCCAATCTACTATTTTTCTGTGTTCTGTATACTTCAGATTTCAGTGAAATTGCTAGTAAGTCAAGCTCAACACTGTAGTAATCCCAGAAGGCTCGGAGCACGGAGCCGCTGTGTCAAGTGTGAGAAGACCAGAAATGAATAAAAAATTCTAGGTCAACGAGGCGTGAAAAGTAAAAACAAAATACTTTATTCACTTCAATCAGAAGCAGAGGATGAAACATCTGCACAATACAATAAAAACACTATCTACGCGTTTCAGGTCTGATGTTCCCTGTCACCTGAAACGCGTAGATAGTGTCTATTGTATTGTGCTGATGTTTCATCCTCTGCTTATGATTGAAGAGGATAAAAGTATGTATTTTTTACTTTTCACACCTCGGTGAACTTGCCTTTTTTTCTTCATTTCTATACTTTGTACTTGCCAAAATAAATGGCTGGGCAATAAGCTACGTGGCCCGAATGTAGTATGTGAATATGCATGTTGTAAAAACTAGGTGTGTGCATAGGTACTATACTTACTCTCTGCTTTCAAGGACCGGTCGCAAGAACTGCAGTATACGGTTATACTTGTACACCGAGGTCCTTGAAGCGGCAGCACCACTACGAGTCTGTCCCTCCTTTTTCAGGCCCCTCCTGAAGCGGTCCTTCATGGAGCGCCATCTGGTCTTCAATTGTTTAACTGTGTATAAATTGAAAAAATAAAAAAGGTTTTAGATAATATATTGAAAACGATTACGTAACCGTGTGCAATCCCAATAGAAGACATCACAGACGGTTGTGTAATCCTGGCATGATGGGTCACAGCAGCATTTTGGAAATACTTACGGAAACTAGCTTTCGCCTTGGGGGAAGCGCCGTCGAAGCCATCCCACAGCGATTGTGCCACCTCTTTCCACAGACCCCGCAATATGCCCTGGTCCGCGTGCCGGGGGTCACGGCTGTCCCACAACGGGCCCCGTGCTTCAATGGATGCCACCATCATGTCAATATTGAGTGGTTCATCCAGGGCCCGTTGTGAAACCTAGAAAAAATGGAAAATATTAATGTTTGAAAGATAAAAAAAAATTGTCCCTACCTCCTCCACCGCCACCTACTACACACAACACCACAACCTCCCACCACCCCCCATAACCGCAAAAACAAAAAAATTAAACAAAAAAAATGAATAGGTTTGAAATAAATACTTACTCTCCGTCCTGCAGCCACAGCTTGGCCCCGTGGTCCCTGCTGCTGCTCCCTCTCTTCCTCCTGGTTCTCCTCCTCACTTGAAGAAGCCTGCAAAATAGTTTACCAAAAAGTTGAGTGACATCTACAAATGACAGCGAATATAGTAAGCAATAGTAGATCATGGACTCACCGGACTCCTCAGCGGTGGGGTGTGGCTGGAATCGCTGCCGCTGGCCATGACAAATGCAATTCTGAAAAAAGAACAAAATAACATTGATCCTATGCTCCTATGCACAATCCAGCAATATATAAAAAAAAAAAAATAATTTAAACCACAAAGAACATTGCACTCCAACTGAACTAACGCTGAGCAAACAACACGGCCACATTGATTAAATTAAAGAAACAATGGCAGAGACAACCCAATGGCAGAGTACAAAAGCCTAAAGATAAGAAAACTAATCTACAACAGACAGACCCTATGTAGTAATCCCAAAAGGTTTTTTTTTTTTTTTTTTAAAAGTACAGTATGCACGGAGCAACACAAAAAACACAATAGTTTTTTTAAAGTAAAAAATTAACAACCCCCAAAAATTAAGGGCAGAAAAATTAATAACACACCATACTTTACAATAAAACCGACAGGGACGGAGACAATAAAAGGGCCATACAACGCCATACATCACAACCAGAAACATACAACAATGTCTTTACACAACCACAGTGCTGAACATAATACACAACTTGCAATAAAAAATTAATATATGTAATAAAAGGGCGCAGAATCATTCCATACTACCATACTTAACAATAAAACCGACAGGGCCGGAGACTATTAAACGCCATCATATAACGCAAGAAAACATCACAACTGAATACAAAAAACACCACCAAACCAAAAAATGGAAACGAAAAATCTATCCTGGAAAGAACAATAATCAAGGCCGCAGACAATGAAACGCCATCCTATACCACGCCATACATCACAACCAGACTAAAAATACCACAATATCTTTAACCACAGTGCAGAATATAATACACAACTTGCAAAAATAATTTAAAAAAACATGTAGAAAATGCAGAGAATCATTCTATACTTACATCTCTGGACAGCGGATGAATAGTAGAAGTCGTCTGGGGTTCTGGTGTGATGCCTCTAGATGTTCTGGAGATGTGCCTCTGGTGTCTTGCCTCAAGATGCTGCAGCAGAAGTGACAAACAATCCAACATTTTCTTTATATATGGGGGATGTTTTTCTCACTGTTTGCACTGTCTAGACACTTTTTTGTTTCATTTTATCTAACGACGCATGCGTCGCACAACGCACGCACGACGCACACCCGCGACGCAAGTGCGTTGTCAATAGGTTTCAATGGGAAATTGTAACGCATTGACGACGCAAGTTTTTTGGACGCTACAAAAATGCAACATGGTAGCGTCTCCGACGCCACCCATGTGCGGTGAAACGACGCATGCGTTGTGCGTTTTACCGAAAACGCACGACAACGCAACGCATGCGTCCCCAATGATAAAGATAGGGGCGCATGACGCATGCGTTGTCGTGCGTCGGCGACGCTGCGTCGCATGACGCTAATGTGAACGTAGCCTTAGCTCTATGGCTTCAGAGTAACTGTATCGGCCTGAATAGGAATAGAAATGTAGCCATTCCCCACGTATCGCTCTGGGTGAAGGAAAACTATTTGTATAGTTTCAGATAATCCTGTTCATTTCCCCATATCGGTGTTTTGCTCTAATCTAGCCTGTAATTTGAGGACAATTGACATAAAACGCTGTTTCTCTAAAATGAGGAGGGTTTGGAATGAATTGGCAGGATTAGGACTCGTACTCATGAACAAGGGAGAAGTTGGTACTGCCCAAGGTGAACGATCTGACTGAACACCAAGCACAAAAATCTTATATTAATTACAGAGTTTAAAAGGTTCAGTCACATCAGATTTTCATGTTCTGCACTTCTGACCAACTGGTCTTTTACTCTCCAGCCAAGAGCCCCCCGTCCCCCTCCACCCCTGGAAATCCTGAATGCATGCCACACATTAATTAGGTTTTCCTGGGACACATATCCCTTTGTAGCTGCATGAGAAGTGGAAGGACGGTGTACAAGCCCTGGCTATGTCTAGCCTTTATTCTTTACTCTTCTAAAAGACAATCGTCAGATCAGATGATTATGCAAATGACGAACCTTTACGAGATGGAAGTACTTTATATTAGAAGTGAAAAGCAGTTAAAAAAAGAACTCAAACTTGGCTACCACATTTTCATAGATCGGTTAAAAATTCAAGGAAAGAACATTTTAACAGGCATAGACAAACTAAGACTGACCTACTTTTAGTAGCCGGCTTTCATCAGAAAGGAGGGGAATTTATGAGCAGGTAATTAATAGCATAGTCTTGGTGCGTGCATAATATGTGTTGTATTATCTGATTCATTAATAATATCATACACCAAACTTAGTTTGTATTCATGAGAAATATATTTTGGGCACAGACAAGTCTTTACCAACCATATGTGCTTACATACGAGTCCTTTCAAAGTAACATGGCACCATCTAGAGGTAAAACTACATTATTGCAGCACTAACATTCTGTCTAGCATCTACTACATATTTTATATACTGTATGTACTCACTGTCGTTTATATGCAGGTTTAAAAAGAGAACGTAAACTATAGCTGCAATCCAGATTATTCAACCCCCAACTGCACGCTATGTTTATTAGCAAAATACACAAACTTTCTGCTCTTTGCAAAAAAAACAAAAACAAACAAACAATGCAAATAGCTCAACACAATAATATAACAGGAGGTTTCTCCAAATTCAACACAAAATGCCACTTTTACTGACTACTGCAATCTCAGAATTATTCAGACCTTTAACCTGTCACCATAGGCGATCTTACATTTTTTTACTCCCAGTCTTCCAAGAGCCATAACTTTAATTTTCCATCCACACACACATATATAGGAGAGCAACAATTATATTATAATATATACATATTATACAGTTGTGGCCAAAAGTATTGACACCCTTGCAATTCTGTCAGATAATACTCAGTTTCTTCCTGAAAATGATTGCAAACGCAAATTCTTTGGTATTATTATCTTCATTTAATTTGTCTTAAATGAAAAAAAACACAAAAAGAATTGTCCTAAAGCCAAATTGGATATAATTCCCCACCAAACATAAAAAGGGGTGGACAAAAGTACTGGCACTGTTGGAAAAATCATGTGATGCTTCTCTAATTTGTGTAATTATCAGCACCTGTAATTTACCTGTGGCACCTAACAGGTGTTGGCAATAACTAAATCACACTTGCAGCCAGTTGACATGGATTAAAGTTGACTCAACCTCTGTCCTGTGTCCTTGAGTGTACCACATTGAGCATGGAGAAAAGAAAGAAGACCAAGGAACTGTCTGAGGACTTGGGAAACCAAATTGTGAGGAAGCATGAGCAATCTCAAGGCTACAAGTCCATCTCCAAAGACCTGAATGTTCCTGTGTCTACCGTGCGCAGTGTCATCAAGAAGTTTAACCCCTTCAAGTCGCGGCCCTTTTTCATTTTTGCGTGTTCGTTTTTCGCTTCCCTCGTTCCCAGAGCCATAACTTTTTTATTTTTCCGTCAATATGGTCATGTGAGGGGTTATTTTTTGCGGGACAAGTTGTACTTTTGAACGACACCATTGGTTTTACCATGTCTTTTACTAGAAAACGGGAAAAAAATTCCAAGTGCGGTGAAATTGCAAAAAAAGTGCAATCCCACACTTGTTTTTTGTTTGGCTTTTTTGCTAGGTTCACTAAATGCTAGAACTGACCTGCCATTGTGATTCTCTAGGTCATTACGAGTTCATAGACACCTAACATGACGAGGTTATTTTTTATCTAAGTGGTGAAAAAAAATTCCAAACTTTGCTAAAAAAAAAAAAAAAAAAAAAAAGGGCCATTTTCCGATACCCGTAGCGTCTCCATTTTTCGTGATCTGGGGTCGGGTGAGGGCTTATTTTTTGCGTGCCGAGCTGATGTTTTTAATGATACCATTTTTGCGCAGATACGTTCTTTTGATCGCCCGTTATTGCATTTTAATGCAATGTCGCGGCGACCAAAAAAACGTAATTCTGGCGTTTCGGATTTTTTTCTCGCTACGCCGTTTAGCGATCAGGTTAATGCTTTTTTTTAATTGATAGATCGGGCGATTCTGAACACGGCGATACCAAATATGTGTAGGTTTGGGTTTTTTTTTATTGTTTTATTTAGGATGGGGCGAAAGGGGGGTGATTTAAACTTTTATATTTTTTTCATATTTTTAAAAACATTTTTTTTTCTACTTGTGCCATGCTTCAATAGCCTCCATGGGAGGCTAGAAGCTGGCATAGCCTGATCGGCTCTGCTACATAGCAGCGATCATCAGATCGCTGCTATGTAGCAGAAATGCAGGTGTGCTGTGAGCGCCGACCACAGGAGGGTGCTCACAGCAGACCTGCATCAGTAACCATAGAGGTCTCAAGGACCTCTATGGTTACCTTCCTGATGCATCGCCGACCCCCGATCATGTGACGGGGGTCGGCGATGACATCATATCCGGCCGCCCGGCCAGATGCGGTAGTTAAATGCCGCTGTCTGTGTTTGACAGCGGCATTTAACAGGTTAATAGCGGCGGGTGAATAGCGATTTCACCCGCCGCTATTGCGCGCACATGTCAGCTGTACAAAACAGCTGACATGTCGCGACTTTGATGTGGGCTCACTGCCGGAGCCCACATCAAAGGGGGATTCACGGCATGCGCAGTAGATGTACGGCGCATGTCGTGAAGGGGTTAAAGCCCATGGCACTATGGCTAACCTCCCTAGATGTGGACGGAAAAGAAAAATTGACAAGAGATTTCAACGCAAGATTGTGCAGATGTTGGATAAAGAACCTCGACTAACATCCAAACAAGTTCAAGCTGCCCTGCAGTCCGAGGGTACAACAGTGTCAACCCGTACTATCCGTCGGCGCCTGAATGAAAAGGGACTGTATGGTAGGAGATCCAGGAAGACCCCACTTCTTACCCCGAGACATAAAAAAGCCAGGCTAGAGTTTGCCAAAACTTACCTGAAAAAGCCTAAAACGTTTAGGAAGAATGTTCTCTGATCAGATGAGACAAAAGTAGAGCTTTTTGGGCAAAGGCATTAACATAGAGTTTACAGGAAAAAAAAAAAGAGGCATTCAAAGAAAAGAACACAGTCCCTACAGTCAAACATGGCAGAGGTTCCCTGATGTTTTGGGGTTGCTTTGCTGCCTCTGGCACTGTACTGCTTGACTGTGTGCAGTTTGGAGAAGGCACCCTTCAAATATCAGGGACATGAAGCAGTTTGCCAAAGAAGAATGGTCTAAAATTCCAGCAGAGCATTGTAAGAAACTCATTGATGGTTACCGGAAGCGGTTGGTCGCAGTTATTTTGGCTAAAGGTTGTGCAACCAAGTATTAGGCTATGTGCACACGTAAGAAATGTGGTGCAGAATTTTCTGCACAAATCTTCATCTCCTGGCAGTATCCGCAGGTGCGTTTTTTATGCATTTTTTTGTGCGTTTTGTTATGCTTTTTTTTGTGCAGATTTTACCACTGTGGATTTCTATAATGGAGGTGTGCAGAAACGCTGCAGAACTGCACAAAAGCAGTGAAATCTGCAGTGTTTCTGCACAGATTTTTCTGCACCATGTGCACAGCTTTTTTTTTTCACATTGATTTACATTGTACTGTAAATCACAGTGCAGTTCTGCAGCGTTTCTGCTGCAGAAAAATCTGCTGCGGTTCTGCACTAAATCTGCATCATGTGCACATACCCTTGGGCTGAGGGTGCCTATACTTTTGTCCACAACTGTGTATATGTATATATATATATATATATATATATATATATATATAGAGAGAGAGATAGATAGAGATAGAGAGATAGAGATATATATATATATATATATCTATATCTATATATACATACACACACACAAACACGTATACATGCAGTAATGCACACACAAATTTCTCAATTCTTTTTTTCACCACTTTTTGGCTTGTAGTGCCATTTTCCAAGACCCTTAGAGCTTTAAATTGATGGACTATGGGGCTGTATGAGGGCCTATTTTTTGCACCCTGAGCGGATAATTTTTCTACCGATACCAGTTGTGGGGTAGGCATGATATTTTCATCACCTTTTGTTACATTTTATTGCAATGCTTCGGGGGCCAAAAAAAAAAACGTAATTCTGGAGATTTGATTTTTTTCTTGTTACGTCATTTAACCATCGAATTAATTTACTTAATATTTTGATAAACAGTACATTTACAAATGCAATGATTCAAAATATGTGCTTTTTAATTGTTATATTTTTAATGAGGAAAAAGAGGGGTGATTTCAACTCGTGTTTGTTTTAGTTTTTTCATATTTTTAAAAACTTTTTTTTTCTTCACTTTTTAATGTATTTAATAGTCCTCTTCGGAGACTGGAAGCTGCGATCATCTGCTCGCTTGTGCTATACATAGCAACATTCACAATCTCTTATGAACACCAGCTACAGAGAATTGGCATGACAAGCAGGGGAGGGTCTTCAACAGACCCTCAACAGTAGTGGCAACTCACTGATGCACCACAATCGCATAATGGGCAAGTTTAATGATGCGCTCCCTCTTCTGGCATGTGTTAAATGCCGCTGTCAGAGACAATGGCATTTAACAGGTTAACAGCCATGTGCGGAGCTCTTCTCCACCCGCAGCTGTTAAAAGGCACAAAATGGCTGATTTTCCAGCAGATGATGGCTGATTTAATATGTGGGTTGGAGTGCGAGCCCACATCAAAGTTAAGGAGCCGGCATATGAAGTACCAGTACTACATATGTTGGTAACAAATTAACAACAGGCGGCTTCAGTACTAAGCACTATTTGTGTGATATAGCAGATACCAACTTCAGGCAGCGTGCCTGCAGAATCTCAGCCCATTCCTCATGGACAATGGCCTTCTGTTCACTAATATTCTTCAATTTGGTTTGTGTACTACATTTGCCTTATTCTAATTCCAAGAGATTTCTATGATGTTCAAGTAAACCGACAGATTCTCCAGAACCCTCCAAAACCTTGGAAAATAAGCCTTGGGGACTTCGGTATGTTTGATACCAATGTCCCTTTCATAGTGTTAAAGATTGGAAGTAGAAATTGGATTCAACCTATCACCCAACATGATCCAGATGAAGGCCAAAACCCCATGAGGCAGATGATAATTATCCCATATTAGGGGCGGGAAATTCCTTTTCGACTCGACCTACGGCAATCAGATTATCTCCCTGGATCAAGGTATCATCAGGATCTAGTAAAATAATTTGTAATATTATATTTTTCCATGAAAGGCATCTAGGCCCTCCTTGACACTTTGTAGTTAATCAGCTATTATTATTATTTATATAGCACCATTGATTCCATGGTGCTTTACATGAGAAGGGGTTACATACAAGTTACATGATATTATAATTATTATAATATCATGTGACAGAGTTCCATAGTCTCACTGCTCTTACAGTAAAGAATCTGCATTTGCTTATGATTGAACCTCTTTGCACTAGATGTAGAGTATGCCCCCTAGTCATCATTGCAGGCATAGGTGTTAAAAGATCAATAGAAAGATCCCGATACTATCCCCACATATTTGTACATTGTAATAAGATTGCCCCTAAGCTTTCGTTTTTACAAACTGAATAACCCAAAGGTTGCAGAATGCCATTCTGTCTTGGTACAATAACCTTGGTCGCTCTTCTATGTTCCCACTTTAGTTCTGCTATGCCCTAAACCTGAAAACAAAGCTGGACACTGTAAAATGTAGCTGGACAAGTGACTTATAGAGGCAAAGCCATGTTCTTGTCATGAGCATATATCTATGCCTCTTTTAATGCAGTCTATGCTTACGATTATATTTGCATTGGCAGCAATTGCACTGGCTTACTTACAGAGCAGATTAGTACAGACTCCTCTAGTGCTTTTGGATCAGTAAAGGTGTACATCATGGAGTTCAGGCACGGAGACATTCACGTTTAGTAGGTGCTCTAGTGTGCTGACAAACCTCGGTGCCTGCTGCCACCAAATCTTGCTGCAGGTCTTTTGCAGTCACCTAAAAAGCTTTTGACCACCTGCCTCCTGGTATCTGGTGCCAGCCGATGATCGCTTCCTCTGTGTACCCATCCAGGTAGTGAAGTCAGTTTTACTTTAACTTTGAACTAGTCAACTATGCTTGAACCTTTATTTCTAGGAACATTCATAGCCTTTTACATATTTTTGTATCCTTTTGGCAGGGATAGAATGGCCCATGTGGATTTCCATTTGGGTTAGGAGACTCGCGGTCAGCCCTAGCATTGCAGTCCACGCACGGACTATGAAATATGACCGTTTGAACCTGACCTTATTTTGTACAAGGCAATGATATACAAATATGTTCTTTTACAGGGGAATCTATTGGGGGGTTGAAAAAGTTTTGAGACTGCAGTAGTTAATCAGTAGACATGGTTTGCAACTGTAATATTTGTCATCATAGCAATGATTATTAATTCCTCAGCAGATTCAGCTACCTGGCTGCCAGCCTCCCGGCTTGGCTGCAGAGGTTGATCCAGTAGGCTTGTACGCAGACGGTGCAGGGTTGTAGGAAGCAGGCATAATCTTTGAGGATGCTCCAGCAATCCCAGTAGTTGGTGCAGACTCCAGCAAATCACTGTTGGTAAAAAAAGATAAGTATTATAATAAATAGACAATATTTTGGTTACGACTGAAAATCTTCACGGATGGAAAGGAGCAGAGATTATTCAACAGAGAATACTTTAGTGCAAAAAATAATGGACACATTGACTTGTCAGGAACATCCATCTAGTTCTAGTGCTGTTCACTATTCATTATACCGCATGTACAGTTATGAAAATCAACAAGCAAACTGAGGTCAGCATTTCCACCAAGCAAAATCTTATAGTAATATATTCATTGGTTTATTGCAGAAAGTTAGTAATTATTTGCCAATAAACCATGACCACCACCTGAGTATTCAAGTAGTTGTCATTCCTGATGGTTTTCCCTCTACTCCTACTCCGCTGCTCAAACCTTTTTCATCCAAATGCCACCACTCCAGTACTGCTACTCAGATCTGCTATATCCAAGTTTCCACTACTCTAGTACCTTTGCTACTTAGTACAGCATTGCTTTATCCAAGCAGGGGCAGGCTGGTCCTCCAGTGGCTGTTTAGGGCTGCCCGGTTGCCTGCTGCTTTAGCAGCTGCTAGATGGCACTGTACCTTTAAATACAAAATCCCAGCCACATCAGAGTACTACAGATGCACCCACAGAGTACACGCCATGACGTGAAGTCAGTGGATTTGCACAGTGTGTCTGGTGTTGCTTCCACCCAGTGCCGAGAAGCTTCAAGCTTGTGGGCAGAGATGGGAGAATGCCTTTGGATGATATATGCATCACAGGTCAGGCTATATAGGAGCAGGTTAGTGCTTTGATGGGGTCATTCAGAAAGCTGCACAGATGGACACCAAAGTGGCCTGTCTTAGTCACTTCTGGCTGGCCACCCCATTGCTGAGCTGAGGCTGAGCACAATGCTGAGAAGTATTAGCCAAGTGTACTGGTGAAAGTGGATGTATAAAAGGTGTGCCTATGTATATCTGCATGTAAAGGCACCCCAATGTTTGTGCACATAGATGGAAATGTATGCGTGTGTTATGTAAGATGTTTGTGTATGTAATGGAGTATTACAATATGGCTTTTGAATATTATGAAAAAAATGAATGAGACACTTTGCACAAAATTTGGCCAAATAATATTCAAAAGCTGTATTGCTATTCATGTTTTTTGTATATTGTATATGGAGGTAGCTGCTCCTGGTATGCACATATTCACACTAGTTTGGATGTGCCAGTCAGTCTTTTTTGTTATTTCTATGTTCGCTTACTGATCGATCACTCCGCCCTTCACCATGTAGTGATTTTATTTACAGCAGGTTCCTATCTACCCATAAATGCAGGCTTTAAAGATAGAGGTGTCCACATTCACCCAGGAATTCAGACATAAGCTTTAGAGAGGTGTTCACATTGGACAGGGACCCATCCGACTTATGGGACCACCTTGACGTTGGTTGATGGGCAGACATTATTTGGCCAAATTTTGTGCAAAGCGTTTCATTCATTTTTTTCCTAATATTCAAAAGCCTTATTGCTATTCATATATCATATTTCACATTGACATCCTTTAGCACAATAGAGTGCAACTTTTTTTGTATCTGTGTGTACGAGCATAGGTTGAAGTGTATACGTGTGTAAGTGCATAGGTAGAAGTGTATATGTGTGTAAATGAATAGGTAGAAGTGTATACGTGTGTGTAAGTGCATAGGTAGAAGTGTATACGTGTGTGTAAGTGCATAGGTAGAAGTGCATAGGTAGAAGTGTATACGTGTGTGTAAGTGCATAGGTAGAAGTGTATACGTGTGTGTAAGTGCATAGGTAGAAGTGTATACGTCTGTAAGTGAATAAGTAGAAGTGCATAGGGAGAAGTGTATCTGTGTGTAAGAGCATAGGCAGAAGTGTATATGTGTGTAAAACATATTCGGCTGTTTAAGCATACTCTTTTACATTTGCATTAGGGAATTCTATTTTCTGTTATAGAATCAGGCAAATTTACACATATGAAAATACTAAATATGTTTATTTGTTTAATTTTTACTTCCTCTTTGTCTAGAGGAGCCACAGTTGGACACCTGTCATCATTGGTTGGTTTGGCTGATGTTGGGTTACAGTGTATGGGGACTTTAGGATTTGGCTGTTTTCACACTCTCCGCACCTTCACATGCTGGCTTCATAAGGAATTTGCACACAGAATCATGTGCAAACCGCTTTCTCTTCTGCTTCTGTCAATAGTCTCAATTGAAAGAGGCAGAATAGAGGGAGGATGGCATGTGAACACAAGTGTGAGAAATGTGTATCACGTGAGAAGTGCAAAGCATGTGGAAATAATGCAATCCTAGCAGTATATTTCACACTGTTTGGCTTTTGCATGTCAAAGTCATTGTCAAATTCTCCAAATAAGCCCTGCAAGTTTGGCGATACGGTAATTTAATTGAATTCCATCAAGCCCTTATTTATACAATACCCTTTATATTTATTTTTTGGGTGAAAAAGTATCCAAACATTTTTTTAAAAAAATGGTGTTCAGAAAGGCCTCACTATGCAACTTTTGTACAGTGTTCACACATTTTGTGAACGTGACATGCTGTTTGATGAATAAGGCAAAACTATTGGATAACAGGCAATTTCCAAGTTCCCCCCACACACACGTTCTGATCTCTGGTTCTGTTAAAGGATCTATGTGTTAAGCTTAGTCCTGTTAAATTTTAGGAAGTCAGGCTTGGCACTATCCAAACATCAGTTCATCAGATATAGTATAAAGATAAGCCAGGGGAGGGGGATATGCAGGCACCATGACCAGTAACCACTGTTTCAGGTTCCCACAGACTTCTGCAGGCTTGAATAAGTGATCTGTAGCAGCATGTGCCTCCCATGCGCAAGACTGGCTTATCCAGACCAGAGGCTTTGTAGATCCGAGCTTCTTCGCGAGACACAACAGTAATATTAACAGATATCAACTAGCAAGGTAATTTTTACAGAACAGGTTATACATACCAAGATGTTAAACCTGTTATTTGTTCTTCTTATTTTTGCAACCTTGCCACAACATAGTCGCTAGTTTGCTATTTTCCGGTTATCCACCCTATACCCCCAATTTATTTCAAAATATCTGGAAAATCACAGATGTCAGGGAGCAGGCAGACGTCTCCTTTCGATTTAAGAAGGGTCACATTTAACATAAGATTTTTTTAGGTTGTAAAATGTTAAAGAGCTGTAGGCTTTTTGGTGCTTCTGGTCACAGCAACAGCAAATGCAGTAATAATAAAATACGAAAGCGAGGCATTTCGGCAGTTGTAAGTGAAATGCCTCACATTCGTATTTGGCCAAATGACAATGTTCCCTCCCCCTTGTCTGCCGCTTTGTAAACTAGATCCATTCGTCATAGTAACTTAAAGGTCCTTTGGGGCACTATATCTATACACCTCCCCTTGAGAAAGCAAGGATAATATCCATGCGAAACTCGCATTGGGGATGGGGATTCACTCACCCGATTTTCTGATCTCCTGAATTCTTTCCTCCATTGCAGGGTAAGATGTGGTGATTTTTCTACACATACTTTCTGACCATTGAGGGCACCTGCTTATACACTACTGTTGCATATTTATATCTAATTATATAGTGTCATTCCCTTGGTATTTTACACCCCCCTGGCTAATGGTACACTGATTTGCACTAGGAGGCTTTAATAGCAGTTGTATCTGGAGTGCTATATCTGTCTGTATGTCTTGTTTATACATTTTTATAACTTCTGGCTATGTTGCTTAACAATAAAAAATTTGCTTTTTAAACCATTATACTCCAACATTTTTCTCCTGATTGATATTATGTTTTGGGGTGTTTATTGTATGTGACTCTGTGGCACCAAATTGTTGCCTAGTCTCACAATCTAACATGTTACTGGGTCATGCATTGCTATTTTAGAAAATGTAGCATGTAACTGGATTGGAAACTGTCTCAAGTACCATAGCCAGAGAGTTGTGGCAAATTACTCCTACTCTTCTAGGACACCAATCACAAGCATATGAGAAAGGTGGCAGAAATGTAATGAATGGCGGCCATATTACTGGGAGGCTTGCTCTATTACCTGTGCACACTCTTCACTTTCCTGATTGCAAATACCTAGCTTTTGATTAATCCATTTCAAGCTGTTATGAGTATATACACTTTACCTCACCACTTGTACACTTCCCATTAAACCAGTGGATCTCCTTCCTATTTTTGCACTTGGAAAAGGTTGCTTAATGACAGGATCTATGAGAAGAGCGTCCAAGAGAGAACGATAGATAAAAGGGTCAGACAGTCTGAGAAAGAGGAGAGAAGTGGAAATAAAAGAAGAGCAGAGTCAATCATAAAAAAGCATTTGATGAGAACAAGACACTGTATTTATTGAAAGAATTAAAAAAATGCTTCCCAAAGTGGATAAAGGAATGCAAAACCAAATTGATAAAATACTATATTTACAGTTACTATATTTTAGATGTGAGGAAAGATTCAAACTGTGCTATTGTGGCAGACTAGGAAGCAGCACAGGCGCCCAGGATGCCAGGCAGAGGATTAGTGGTGCAGAAATCAACACACTGCCCTGGTCCAGCTACTAAGGACAAAAGAACGGAACATCAGACCAGAATCTGTGGCATTTTTTTGGTCATCTCTACTACATATACTACAAATATAATCTGTCTCTAGTAATTTCAAACATCTGAATTGTTACAATATACAACAATACACTGCCCCCGAGGATCGAGAGGGCGTTAGGGCTGGGAGTCTTGAGTCACACAGGGATCCACATGGGTAAGAACCAGTTCTCACTTTATTCTTGACCTCTTACATAATTAATCTGGACAGACTTTTTCAGGAACACTATTCCCCCCCGATCCTTACACTACAGTGCTATGTGTTCACCCTGGACTTGTTTTACCTGAGTCTTTGATGATCTACCTTAATGTCTTTGTACTACTATTCATTTTGATAGAAATTTTAAAAAATGTTGTATAATGTAACAAAGATGTTTGTACTTACTATAGACAGACTGTTTTACTCCATTCTTTCAGTTTTTAAGTGTATAAATAGGAGTGTTCTGTCGCTTCATGACTAGAGATGAGCGAATGTGTTCCGGTCCCTCCGTAGGCTACTTTCACACTAGCGTCGGATTCGGCCCGTCGCATTGGGTCGGGCCGAGATTCCGACGCTAGCGTTTGATGCGCCGCACAACGGGTGCAGCGGATGCATTTCTCCGGCGCATCCACTGCCCCATTGTGAGGTGCGGGGAGGTGGGGGCGGAGTTCCGGCCGCGCATGCGCGGTCGGAAAAAGCGGTTCGCCGGCAGCAAAAAACGTTACATTTAACGGTTTTTGCTCCCGGCGGTCCACCAAAACACGGTGCAACCGTCGCATGACGGTTGCGACGTGTGTCAATACGTCGCAATGCGTCGGTAATGTTACTCTATGGGGCAAAAACACATCCTGCAAACAACTTTGCAGGATGCGTTTTTCCCCCTAAACGACGCATTGCGACGTATTCCAAAAAACGCCAGTGTGAAAGTAGCTTTATTCAGCAAGCTATAGCGCTTAATGAAGAAGCTACATCGGGAACCCGGCTTCCTGGATCGCTGACCAGCGCCGCTGCTGCTGCATGTGTCGCGGCTGTTTCATCGTCACAACACATGCATGGAGAGCCTGTTTGTTGGGCTCTCCATGCATGTTATTAACAATAATAGTGGATATGTACCAACAGAATTATGATAGGAATCTGGCACATGTAGCAATTTAAAATAAAAATATTCAGCCATATGTAATGGCGGTCTTCCACTAATTTTTCTATTAATAGAAAGGCAGTCACCTGGATTTTAGCAGGAAACAATTGGCTTTACTTTGTGGGTTACATTGTGGCCCCCAGTCATGTGTAATGGAATACAGTGCACAACATGGCTGGTGTACAGTACTAAGCGTTCATATATGACCCTTAGATTATGTTCACAAATAGAATTTTTCATTGGGTTTATTTATGCTAATTAAAAGCTTTTTACAAGCTATGAGATTTTAGAAGGTCACATGCAAACTTTTTTTTTTTTTTTAAAGCAGCATGTCAAGACGTTCAGTTTTTGCACTGTTATTTCACTGATAGAAAGTGCAAAATTGCTGCAAAAAACACAGCTAAGCATTTTTTGCAGCATTTTGTGAATAAAACTAACTTTATGAAACATGTACTGTAGACAAATTACACAAGTAATCTGCCGCCCCCCCAAAAAAAAACCCCCAAAAAGAACGTGCAGTAAAACAGGAATTTTCAAAGCAGCAATTTGCTGCTAAGAGCAGGTTTTGGCTTCTGCAAAAACGCAGTGTGAACATAGCCTTACAATCAAACAAACCAGTTAGTCGCGTTATAGGTAAAAAAAAAAAAAAAGTCATGTATTAGTCTGACGATCATACATCACATGAGAAGCAGTGGACCAATACCTTGCCTGTGCACCCACAATAGCAGACACTGCAGCAGCTGCACTGGTTTTGCTTTTCCAATTCTGCACCGTAAGTGGTGCAAGTGTTGGAGGAGGACAGGGAGCGGATTTTGGCAGTTTGTCCAGAGGATTTTGCATTAAATCTTTTTTCACACAAGTACTTACAGGACAGAAAGAAACAAAGAGACAAAGAGCAGTGAGAACAAAAGATTTAAGAGAAAATGTAATAATAAGTTAAAAGTTCAACCGGCCCTTCCTAGCAAATTCTTGTCAGACTAGCAATAAACATTACAAGGAAGGAACAAGGTAAGCTACCTGCTAGTAGCATTAACCCCTTTACCCCCAAGGGTGGTTTGCACGTTATGGACCGGGCCAATTTTTACAATTCTGACCACTGTCCCTTTATGAGGTTATAACTCTGGAATGCTTCAACGGATCCCGGTGATTCTGACATTGTTTTCTCGTGACATATTGTACTTCATGACAGTGGTAAAATTTCTTTGATATTACCTGCGTTTATTTGTGAAAAAAATGGAAACATGGCGAAAATTTTAAAAATTTCGCAATTTTCCAACTTTGAATTTTTATGCAATTAAATCACAGAGATATGTCACACAAAATACTTAATAAGTAACATTTCCCACATGTCTACTTTACATCAGCACAATTTTGGAACCAAATTTTTTTTTTTTGTTAGGGAGTTATAAGGGTTAAAAGTTGACCAGCAATTTCTCATTTTTACAACACCATTTTATTTTAGGGACCACATCTCATTTGAAGTCATTTTGAGGGGTCTATATGATAGAAAATACCCAAGTGTGACACCATTCTAAAATCTGCACCCCTGAAGGTTCTGAAAACCACATTCAAGAAGTTTATTAACCCTTCAGGTGTTTCACAGGAATTTTTGGAATGTTTAAATAAAAATTAACATTTAACTTTTTTTCACAAAAAATTTACTTCAGCTCCAATTTGTTTTATTTTACCAAGGGTAACAGGAGAAAATGGACCCCAAACCTTGTAGTACAATTTGTCCTGAGTACGCCGATACCCCATAAGTGGAGGTAAACCACTGTTTGGGTGCATGACAGAGCTTGGAAGCGAAGGAGCGCCATTTGACTTTTTAACCCCTTCATGACCCAGCCTATTTTGACCTTAAAGACCTTGCCGTTTTTTGCAATTCTGACCAGTGTCCCTTTATGAAGTAATAACTCAGGAACGCTTCAACGGATCCTAGCGGTTCTGAGATTGTTTTTTCGTGACATATTGGGCTTCATGTTAGTGGTAAATTTAGGTCAATAAATTCTGCGTTTATTTGTGATAAAAACGGAAATTTGGCGAAAATTTTGAAAATTTCGCAATTTTCACATTTTGAATTTTTATTCTGTTAAACCAGAGAGAGATGTGACACAAAATAGTTAATAAATAACATTTCCCACATGTTTACTTTACATCAGCACAATTTTGGAAACAACATTTTTTTTTGTTAGGAAGTTATAAGGGTTAAAATTTGACCAGCGATTTGTCATTTTTACAACGAAATTTACAAAACCATTTTTTTTAGGGACCACCTCACATTTGAAGTCAGTTTGAGGGGTCTATATGGCTGAAAATACCCAAAAGTGACACCATTCTAAAAACTGCACCCCTCAAGGTACTCAAAACCACATTCAAGAAGTTTATTAACCCTTCAGGTGCTTCACAGCAGCAGAAGCAACATGGAAGGAAAAAATGAACATTTAACTTTTTAGTCACAAAAATTATCTTTTAGCAACAATTTTTTTATTTTCCCAATGGTAAAAGGAGAAACTGAACCACGAAAGTTGTTGTCCAATTTGTCCTGAGTACGCTGATACCTCATATGTGGGGGTAAACCACTGTTTGGGCGCACGGCAGGGCTTGGAAGGGAAGGAGCGCCATTTGACTTTTTGAATCAAAAATTGGCTCCACTCTTTAGCGGACACCATGTCACGTTTGGAGAGCACCCGTGTGCCTAAAAATTGGAGCTCCCCCACAAGTGACCCCATTTTGGAAACTAGACGCCCCAAGGAACTTATCTAGATGCATAGTGAGCACTTTGAACCCCCAGGTGCTTCACAAATTGATCCGTAAAAATGAAAAAGTACTTTTTTTTCACAAAAAAATTCTTTTAGCCTCAATTTTTTCATTTTCACATGGGCAACAGGATAAAATGGATCCTAAAATGTGTTGGGCAATTTCTCCTGAGTACACCAATACCTCACATGTGGGGGTAAACCACTGTTTGGGCACTCGGCAGGGCTCGGAAGGGAAGGCGCGCCATTTGACTTTTTGAATGGAAAATTAGCTCCAATCATTAGCGGACACCATGGTACGTTTGGAGAGCCCCTGTGTGCCTAAACATTGGAGATCCCCCAGAAATGACCCCATTTTGGAAACTAGACCCCCAAAGGAACAAATCTAGATGTGTGGTGAGGACTTTGAACCCCCAAGTGCTTCACAGAAGTTTATAACGCAGAGCCATGAAAATAAAATAAAAAAAATTATTTTCTCAAAAATGAGAAATTTTTTATTTTCCCAAGGGTAACAGGAGAAATTTGACCCCAAAAGTTGTTGTCCAGTTTCTCCTGAGTATGCTGATACCCCATATGTGGGGGTAAATCACTGTTTGGGCACATGCCGAGGCTCGGAAGTGAAGTAGTGACGTTTTGAAATGCAGACTTTGATGGAATGCTCTGTGGGCGTCACGTTGCGTTTGCAGAGCCCCTGATGTGGCTTAACAGTAGAAACCCCCCACAAGTGACCCCATTTTGGAAACTAGACCCCGAAAGGAACTTTATCTAGATGTGTGGTGAGCACTTTGAACCCCCAAGTGCTTCATAGAAGTTTATAATGCAGAGCCGTGAAAATAATAAATACGTTTTCTTTCCTCAAAAATAATTATTTAGCCCAGAATTTTTTATTTTCCCAAGGGTTACAGGAGAAATTGGACCACAAATGTTGTTGTCCAGTTTCTCCTGAGTACGCTGATACCCCATGTGTGGGGGTAAACCACTGTTTGGGCACACGTCGGGGCTCAGAAAGGAAGTAGTGACTTTTGAAATGCAGACTTTGATGGAATGGTCTGCGGGCATCGCGTTGCGTTTGCAGAGCCCCTGGTGTGCCTAAACAGTAGAAACCCCCCACAAGTGACCCCATTTTAGAAACTAGACCCCCCAAGGAACTTATCTAGATATGTGGTGAGCACTTTGAACCCCCAAGTGCTTCACAGACGTTTACAACGCAGAGCCGTGAAAATAAAAAATCATTTTTCTTTCCTCAAAAATGATGTTTTAGCAAGCATTTTTTTAGATTCACAAGGGTAACAGGAGAAATTGGACCCCAGTAATTGTTGCGCAGTTTATCCTGAGTACACTGATACCCCATATGTGGGGGTAAACCACTGTTTGGGCACACGTCAGGGCTCGGAAGTGAGGGAGCACCATTTGACTTTTTGAATACGAGATTGGCTGGAATCAATGGTGGCGCCATGTTGCGTTTGGAGACCCCTGATGTGCCTAAACAGTGGTAACCCCTCAATTCTACCTCCAACACTAACCCCAACACACCCCTAACCCTAATCCCAACTGTAGCCATAACCCTAATCACAACCCTAACCACAACCCTAATTCCAACCCTAACCCTAAGGCTATGTGCCGACGTTGCGGATTCGTGTGAGATATTTCCGCACCATTTTTGAAAAATCCGCGGGTAAAAGGCACTGCGTTTTACCTGCGGATTTTCCGCGGATTTCCAGTGTTTTTTGTGCGGATTTCACCTGAGGATTCCTATTGAGGAACAGGTGTAAAACGCTGCGGAATCCGCACAAAGAATTGACATGCTGCGGAAAATACAACGCAGCGTTTCCGCGCGGTATTTTCTGCACCATGGGCACAGCGGATTTGGTTTTTCATATGTTTACATGGTACAGTAAACCTGATGGAATACTGCTGCGAATCCGCAGCGGCCAATCCGCAGCCAAATCCGCACCGTGTGCACATAGCCTAATTCTAAAGGTATGTGCACACTGCGGAAAACGCTGCAGATCCGCAGCAGTTTCCCATGAGTTTACAGTTCAATGTAGACCTATGGGAAACAAAAATCGCTGTACACATGCTGCGGAAAAACTGCACGGAAACGCAGCGGTTTACATTCCGCAGCATGTCACTTCTTTGTGCGGATTCCGCAGCGGTTTTACAACTGCTCCAATAGAAAATCGCAATTGTAAAACCGCAGTGAAATGCGCAGAAAAAAACGCGGTAAATCCACCATAAATCCGCAGCGGTTTAGCACTGCGGATTTATCAAATCCGCAGCGGAAAAATCAGCAGATGACCAGAATACGTGTGCACATACCGAAACCCTAACCCTAGCCCTAACCCTACCCCTATTCTAACATTAGTGGAAAAAAAAATTTCTTTATTTTTTTATTGTCCCTACCTATGGGGGTGACAAAAGGGGGGGGGGGTCATTTATTATTTTTTTTATTTTGATCACTGAGATATAATCTATCTCAGTGATCAAAATGCACTTTGGAACGAATCTGCCGGCCGGCAGATTCGGCGGGCGCACTGCGCATGCAAGGGGGGGGAGGGGGGATCGGAGCACGGGGGGGGGGGGGGGGAATCGGAGCGCGGCAGGCGTGGAACGGAGCACGGGGGGGGGTGGATCGGAATGCAGGGGGGGCGATTGGAGCACAGGGGGGTGATTGGAGCACTGGATGGAGGGTAGCCGGAGCAGTCTACCGGCCAGATCGCGGGGCTGGGGGGGGGGGGCGATCGGTGGGGTGGGGGCACATTAGTATTTCCAGCCATGGCCGATGATATTGCAGCATCGGCCATGGCTGGATTGTAATATTTCACCCGTTATAATAGGTGAAATATTACAAATCGCTCTGATTGGCTGTTGAAAGTGAAACTGCCAATCAGAGCGATCATAGCCACGAGGGGGTGAAGCCACCCCCCCCTGGGCTAAACTACCACTCCCCCTGTCCCTGCAGATCGGGTGAAATGGGAGTTAACCCTTTCACCGGATCTGCAGGGACGCGATCTTTCCATGACGCCACATAGGCGTCATGGGTCGGATTGGCACCGACTTTCATGACGCCTACGTGGCGTCATGGGTCGGGAAGGGGTTAATGCAAAATTGACTGGAATTGAGATGGGACGCCATGTTGCGTTTGGAGAGCCACTGATGTGCCTAAACATTGAAACCCCCCACAAGTGACACCATTTTGGAAAGTAGACCCCCTAAGGAACTTATCTGGATGTGTGGTGAGCACTTTGACCCACCAAGTGCTTCACAGAAGTTTATAATGCAGAACCGTAAAAATAAAAAATATTTTTTTTATCACAAAAATTATTTTTTCGCCCCCAATTTTTTATTTTCCCAATGGTAAGAAAAGAAATTGGAACCAAAAAGTTGTTGCACAATTTGTCCTGAGTACGCTGATAGCCCACATGTGGGGGTAAACCACTGTTTGGGCGGATGGGAGAGCTCGGAAGGGAAGGAGCGCCGTTTGACCTTTCAATGCAAAATTGATAGGAATTGAGATGGGACGCCATGTTGCGTTTGAAGAGCCACTGATGTGCCTAAACATTGAAACCCCCCACAAGTGACACCATTTTGGAAAGTAGACCCCCTAAGGAACTTATCTGGATGTGTGGTGAGCACTTTGACCCCCAAAGTGCTTCACAGAAGTTTATAATGCAGAGCCGTAAAAATAAAACAAACATTTTTTACCACAAATATTTTTTAGCCCCCAGTTTTGTATTTTCTCAAGGGTAACAGGAGAAATTGGACCCCAAAATTTGTTGTCCAATTTGTCCTGAGTGCTCTGATGCCCCATATGTGGGGGGGGGAACCACCGTTTGGGCGCATGGGAGGGCTCGGAAGGGAAGGAGCGCCATTTGGAATGCAGACTTAGATGGAATGGTCTGCAGGCGTCACATTGCGTTTGCAGAGCCCCTAATGTACCTAAACAGTAGAAACCCCCCACAAGTGACCCCATATTGGAAACTAGACCCCCCACGAACTTATCTAGATGTGTTGTGAGAACTTTGAGCCCCCAAGTGTTTCACTACAGTTTATAACGCAGAGCCGTGAAAATTAAAAAATCTTTTTTTTCCCACAAAACTTATTTTTTAGCCCCCAGTTTTGTATTTTCCCAAGGCTAACAGGAGAAATTGGACCCCAAAAGTTGTTGTCCAATTTGTCCGGAGTACGCTGATACCCCATATGTTGGGGTAAACTCCTGTTTGGGCACGCAGGAGAGCTCGGAAGGGAAGGAGTACTGTTTTACTTTTTCAACGCAGAATTGGCTGGAATTGAGATCGGACGCCATGTCGCGTTTGGAGAGCCCCTGATGTGTCTAAACAGTGGAAACCCCCCAATTATAACTGAAACCCTAATCCAAACACACCCCTAACCCTAATTCCAACGGTAACCCTAACCACACCTCTAACCCAGACACACCCCTAACCCTAATCCCAAACCTATTCCCAACCGCAAATGTAATCCAAACCCTAACCCTAACTGTAGCCTTAACCCTAACTGTAGCCTTAACCCTAACTGTAGCCTTAACCCTAACTGTAGCCTTAACCCTAACTGTAGCCTTAACCCTAACTGTAGACTTTACCCTAGCCCTAACCATAACCCTAACCCTAGCCCTAACCCTAGCCCTAACCCTAATGGGAAAATGGAAATAAATACATTTTTTAAATTTTTTTTATTTTTCCCTAAGTAAGGGGGTAATGAAGGGGGGTTTGATTTACTTTTATAGCGGGTTTTTTAGTGGATTTTTATGATTGGCAGCCGTCACTCACTGAAAGACGCTTTTTATTGCAAAAAATATTTTTTGCGTTACCACATTTTGAGAGCTATAATTTTTCCATATTTGAGTCCACAGAGTCATGTGAGGTCTTGTTTTTTGCGGGACGAGTTGACGTTTTTATTGGTAACATTTTCGGGCACGTGACATTTTTTGATCGCTTTTTATTCCGATTTTTGTGAGGCAGAATTAGCAAAAACCAGCTATTCATGAATTTCTTTTGGGGGAGGCGTTTATACCGTTCCGCGTTTGGTAAAATTGATAAAGCAGTTTTATTCTTCGGGTCAGTACGATTACAGCGATACCTCATTTATATCATTTTTTTATGTTTTGGCGCTTTTATACGATAAAAACTTTTATAGAAAAAATAATTATTTTTGCATCGCTTTATTCTGAGGACTATAACTTTTTTATTTTTTTGCTGATGTTGCTGTATGGCTGCTCGTTTTTTGCGGGACAAGGTGACGCTTTCAGCAGTACCATGGTTATTTATATCTGTCTTTTTGATCGCGTGTTGTTCCACTTTTTGTTCGGCGGTATGATAATAAAGCGTTGTTTTTTGCCTCGTTTTTTTTTTTTTTTCTCTTACGGTGTTTACTGAAGGGGTTAACTAGTGGGCCAGTTTTATAGGTCGGGTTGTTGCGGACGCGGCGATACTAAATATGTGTACTTTTATTGTTTTGTTTTTTTTATTTAGATAAAGAAATGTATTTATGGGAATAATTTTTTTTTTTTTTCATTATTTAGGATTTTTTTTTTTTTTTTTTCTACACACTTGTAAAAAATTTTTTTTACTTTGTCCCAGGGGGGGACAATACAGATCGGTGATCTGCCAGTTTGCACAGCACTCTGACCGATCACCGATCTGTCAAACAGCGCTGCAGCGTTACCAAGTGCCTGCTCTGAGCAGGCACTTGGTAAGCCACCTCCCTCCCTGCAGGACCCGGATCCGCGGCCATCTTGGATCCGGGACTTGCTGCAGGAGGGAGGTACGGAGACCCCCGGAGCAACGCGATCACATCGCGTTGCTGCGGGGGTCTCAGGGAAGCCCGCAGGGAGCCCCCTCCCTGCGCGATGCTTCCGTGCACCGCCGGCACATCGCGATCATGTTTGATCGCGGTGTGCCGGGGGTTAATGTGCCGGGGGCGGTCCGTGACCGCTCCTGGCACATAGTGCCGGGTGTCAGCTGCGATAAGCAGCTGACACCCGGCCGCGATCGGCCGCGCTCCCCCCGTGAGCGCGGCCGATCGCCTATGACGTACTATTCCGTCCTTGGGAAGTAAAGCCCACCCCACATGGACGGAAAGGGGTTAAAGTTCTGTCGTACATAATTATATGAGGTTGTCTAACATAAGTCACACTATAAAGAGATGTGGAAAAGCGGCCGCATACCTGGAGAACTACACCAGGGTAAAGAGATAAAGCAGGTTAAGGCCGGCGTCACACTGGCGTTTAAAACGGCCGAGTGCATGCAATGCGATAAAAAAATCACATTGCACTCGGACCAATGTTAAGCTATGGGGCAGCTCCCATCAACCGACTTTTTGTCGGCCGTTTTCCTTGGTCCGAGACAATCGCAGCATGCTGCGATTGTCTCGGACCGAGGAAAACTCTCGGCTCACTAAGCCTATGGGTGCGAGTGAGACAGCGCACACCACTCGGATATCATCCGAGTGATGTGCGTTATAAGCGGACCCCAGCAATGGAGGAGATGGAGAAATTCATTTCTCCGCCTCCTCTGCACCTGTGCTCCGATCCTCCCTGTGCGAGAGAATCGGAGCACAGACGCAGGACACTCGGCTCCTGCTCTGCTGCGAGCAGGAGCCGAGTGTCATTAGCATATCGCATCCGATGATCTCGCATCGGATGCAATACGCCAGTGTGACGCCGGCCCAATAATTCTGCTTGCACCACTAGGTTTTACACTGGCAGTCGCGTTTATGATGACTATTTCTGAATCCCACAATATAGAGCTGATTTGTTACAGCACTGAAGGAGTTACCATAACAGACTAGATTTTGGAACTTGCTGGCATTCCTTGCATTAACAGAAAAGTCCCATGATAGCTAAGCCTTCTTAGTGCAATGCATTTACATATCCTAAAAATATCAGGAGCTATAGAAATTAGATAAGCAGGACGGGATGCTAACATTACAAGGGGTTGTCTGGTCAAAATCGATAAGTCTGCATTCACTCTGTGTGACTGCAGACTTCTGAATACTCCCAGCGTAAGCATGGTGCGCTGCGGTGATTCACCGGTCACTCTGTGTAACTGCAGACTTCTGAATACTACCAGCGTACGCATGGTGCGCTGCGGTGATTCACCGGTCACTCTGTGTAACTGCAGACTTCTGAATACTCCCAGCGTAAGCATGGTGCGCTGCGGAGATTCACCAGTCACTCTGTGTAACTGCAGACTTCTGAATACTCCCAGCGTAAGCATGGTGCGCTGCGGTGATTCACGGGTCACTCTGTGTAACTGCAGACTTCTGAATACTACCAGCGTAAGCATGGTGCGCTGCGGTAAATCACCAGTCACTCTGTGTAACTGCAGACTTTTGAATACTCCCAGCGTAAGCATAGTGCGCTGCGGTGAATCACCAGTCACTCTGTGTAACTGCAGACTTCTGAATACTCCCAGCGTAAGCATAGTGCGCTGCGGGGATTCACCTGTCACTGTGTAACTGCAGACTTCTGAATACTACCAGCGTACGCATGGTGCGCTGCGGTGAATCACCGGTCACTCTGTGTGACTGCAGACTTCTGAATACTCCCAGTGTATGCATGGTGCGCTGCGGGGATTCACCGGTCACTCTGTGTAACTGCAGACTTCTGAATACTCCCAGCGTATGCACTGTGTGCTGCGGGGATTCACCGTTTTCAGACTTGGGACTGGAGGGCATGTAGGAGTTATACTGAGGACTAAGAACACAGCTGTGTTCGAAACGCGTTCAGTGCAGTGAGAGCTGCTATGTGATTCCTTTGTTATACCACTTGTCATTGGAGTCCACATTTTAAATTTTTTCATAACAATAAAGCTATTTTGGATTTTATCAGAGACTATTTCTCTTTCCTGGAGCTGGATCTCCCTCGTTTCTTTTGTATCCATGACATTGTTGGCTGCACGCTTGATCCTTGCTCGGATTTCTTCTTGGAATTTGGACTCCATTTGGGTGAGCTGAAGATTTTTTCCCTTTTTTACATATGTAAAACTTATACATAAGGCCATTGGGAGTGGCCTCGCTCCATACACTTGTATTAAGCCGAGGACGTGCCCCGACTAGTGACGCACACGAACAATGGGCATATCACAGTAGAGGGTGCGGCCTTGCTCCATACAAGTGTAGGGAGAACGAGGCCTGGGGTACATATAACTAGCACATACCCTCCATTCCCTGGTCTGAAACCGGCAAATCCCCACATTGCGTGTGCTGGGGATTCATAAGCCTTTAGTCACACAGACTGACTGCAGACTTAACAGTTTTGACTGGACAACCCATTTAAACAGCAGTGGTCAGCTCTCCTGTTTTAGTTAAAGGGAATCTTTCACCTGAATTTGGCGGGCTATGTAAATGCCCTCTTTTCGGTCCGATGGGCCGTGTTTCTTCTATTTTCCTCTATCCCATCCTTCCCCACTGTCCGCAATATTTTCCGTAATTAGATTAGGTGTCTTTCATAGCTCGTGCATGCACAATGCAATCTTGTCTCGCGCATGCGCAGTATGCTTTGCCCATCTGCGGACAAAGCCGAAAAGCATTACTGCGCATGCGCCGGTGTACTATGTCCCGGAACACAGAGAAATACTTCTGGAACATAGTGCGCCGGCGCGTGCGCAGTAATGCTTTTCAGCTTTGCCTGCAGATGGGCAAAGCATACTGCGCGTGCGCGAGAAAAGATTGCATAGCGCACACGCGAACTATGGAGGACATCTACTCCAGTTCCGGAAAATATTGTGGACAGCGGGGAAGGATGGTGTGGAGGAAAAAAGAAGAAACACCGCCCATCGGACCGAAAACAGGGCATTTACATAGCCCGCCAAATTCAGGTGACAGATTCACTTTAATACTATTCTTCATAAATTAACAATTTTGGAGCACTCTTTCTGATTACTCTGTAGTCAAACGAATGGAACAACGCTCCAATATGGCGCACTGCTGAAAAGAAAAAAAAAACAGAGCACACTAGCATGAGCCAACCTGAAGCTTGATGTAAGCAATTAAAGCCACAGGACCCTTAAAATAACTGATTGACTAAGGTGCCTGTCTTGTCTTCCTCTGCTGCTTTCTCTCTTTGCTCCTCACTCCTCCCTTTCTATTGAGAATGATAGGCTGCGAAACCTGATCTCAATGTGTTGACTGCCCATTTTATTTTGATCAAGACAGATTTGCATTAGTGAAAAGTGAGTTCAGGAGAAAGAGGGAGCGGAAGAAATGGCTCATAAGTGAAGTAAAAAAAAGCAGAATTCTCTGATACGATATATTACAGTTTCTTATATTTGCTTGTAATTTTGATTTACGGTATTTAAAGTCTGCTGACCATTTAACAATATGCCATCAATATTAGTAGGCTGAAATCTGTGTAGTCCGTAATAGCAAAACTTCAGTTTAATATTAGAAAAGTTTAAATATATACCTTGTTTGAGCCAAAGAAATATGTGAATGAAAAGAAGAAGCATTTATGACAGAAGTCTGTTCTCCAGAGCTGCCCATGCTCTCATGCCTAAGCAGAAATTCCAGGCATTAATAAATCACAAGTTTCATTAAAAAAAAAACATTTTATGGAGCAAATAGCGTACATTTAAAGCACTGTTCACATCAGGTCTAAGTATTCAGTAAGAGGTTTCCATTGGGAACATTTCTAGACATATATTCCTAACAGAAGGTCTTGACATATGCCATCATAAAGGCATACAGTGGTATAGGTCATCCATAGGCTAAAATATATATTTTATTTTGTGAAATACCTCTGAATAGGAAAGCATGGCAGACTAGGAATCTTAGCCTAGCCCTAGAGAATACCAAAAAGGTAACCTTTTAGCATTTACCTTGTAAAAAAAAATACCGTAAATCAATATGGATGCATTCCCATATCTGCTATTCCTGCAGTACAGGGTAAGAGCATAATGTGAACATAAAATAGTTAATGAATTTAGGATCAGGGTATGGTGGTTACAGAATCAGACTACAAATTTTATGAAGTGGATATGTGAAAAAGCAAATACACTACCTTAGAAGTGCCTTGGAAGGTGAATGATCTTTGGTTACAACTGACTCTGGCGCAAGGAAAGACGACTGTTGGGGAGCAGGAGGCGCACAAGTTTGCGTTGAAACAGTGCACTTCTGTCTAAGACCAATCTCCACGTTCACTCCATTTCTTACAGGAATCTCGGAGCATGTATTTTCCAGTACAGGGCTTGGCACAACCAGAGTGGACCTTTGGTTTCCAAAGATCAGGAAAAAGTTGACACAAACTTTTCAAATATTGTATTCAATAAAAAGTGTAAGTAGCACTGAATTACAGCTCAAACACACTTCTATTTTTGATTGTGGTGGTAGAGGTCAAAAGTGTGTGTACACCTCATAAATCATCATAATTCATAAAATGTGCTACTGAAAGAAAGCTGTGCTTACCCTTCACCAACAAAGATAGGTCTTTTACTAGAAGGATCGGGATGCAAGTAATTGTCCTGCTGCAAACAATCTGAGATTTTGGTTCCTCCATTACAGTGCACATGTGTTTGCTCTAAATGCACAAAAGGTGTTACAACTAGCTTAGGAATATTGGGAAACCATTGCTTAGGATATCATACAAGGAAAATAGTGGCAGGTTGAATTTCCGCAGCAAATATTTATAGTCCCTGCTGCACGTTATGCATCAACTCTGACCCTGCTTGAGGACACCCAGCATGAAACAACAGGACCTACAATCTGAGTTTGTATGCAGTGATAAGGTTGCTGAAGGCAAAAAGAAGAAGTGCTTAGCACCTTCCATGCATTCTTAACCACGTCACAGCTGACTTTCCTAAGACTGAGAATACTTATAATAAAATTTAAAGAGGACCTTTCAAAACTTTTTGCATGTTAAACTGGCTACCTTATGATATAGTGGCTGGAGAGCTGCATAAAATGTAGTTTTTTTTTCGCTTCTCTCCATTGTGGAGATATCGGCTTTTACTTTACACATCTAAAATGCTAATTTCACCTTCAACCAAGGGGGTTTTAAGAGATTCTTCTGTGGTGGCGTTTACTTTTTCCCCTGTAGGAAGATGCCCAGTCAAAAGAAGGCAGTGTCAGACAGGAAAAAAAAACACCCCCATAAGGCTACTTTCACACTAGGGTCGGCCCGTCGCAGTGTGTCGGGCCGACGTACCAACGCATCCTGTGACAACGCAGCACAACGGGGGCAGCGGATGCATTATTACAACGCATCTGCTGCCCCATTGTGAGTTGCGGGGAGGAGGGGGCGGAGTTCCGGCCGCGCTTGCGCGGTCGGAAATGGCGGACACGACGCACAAAAAAACATTGCAAGCAACTTTTTTTTGTTCCGACGGTCCACCACAACACGACACAACCATCGCACAACGGTTGCGACATGTGGCAATGCGTCGCTAATGTTAGTCTATGGTGAAAAAACCCATCCTGCAGACAACTTTGCAGGATGCATTTTTTTTCGTCAAAACGACGCATTGCGACGTGCGTCGTACGACGCTAGTGTGAAAGTAGCCTAAAAGGGCAGAACACAGAACAGGCTTTTTGATGGTGATCTGGGGACCTGGATATATTGTATCCTTGTCACAGTGAGATCTCCTCACAGCCTTCACTTACTGAAATGACAGTGCTGTGCTGTAATGTTAATCGTATGGATCTATCCCAGGTATCAGGGAATAATGCCCCGATACATAGGATAGATCAAGAACATTGTGACAAACGCTCATCTTCCCTCCTGCTCCTCCCTGCAGGTGTCTTCTACCAGCGCTGTAGCATGACAATCCAGCTTTCTTCCACTCATAACGATGGTGGAATTTATGGTTAAAACAATGTAGTATTAATTCAGATTTTATTGAAGGCGGTACTACAAAATGTGGAGTTTTTTTTATTTTTTACATGAGAAAATGGGGGTGATTGAAACATATATTTATTCGGACTCCCATGACAGCACACGAGAGAGGGGATCCGCCCTTAAGGAACAGGAAACCTACAGATACAAAAAGGGCGGCACCTCTCCCCATGCATCAGTTGGTTTCCTGTTCCTGAAGGGACTGGATGCCTATAGAATCTACAGGAGTCCAGGCCGGCCGGACCGATTCTGGTGGCGAGGGGGTCTCCCACTTCGGCCGGTGCGGGTACCTGAAGTAGTCACGGTGGCCCTGGCAGGGCGGCACGGCGGTGACTAGACAGCGTGGAGCGGTCGCCAGGGGGTGTCCGGTCTCCGGGGCCAGCATATGGTAAGTCGCTCTTCCCGTGTGCTGTGGGTCTCTCTGTGCAGGGGGGGCGCGGCAGCGTCTAGGGGGCGCCGATCGGAACGTAGCTGGCCGGCCTCGGCGTTCCACGATGGCTGCAGCGCTGACAGGAATACAACAAATCTTAGAGTTCCTACAAAAGGGGTTCGAGTTAAAACTCTCTCCTAGTACCCTTAGAGTACAGGTCTCAGCTTTGGGTGCCCTGTTTTCCTGTAATATAGCTAATAACTACTGGATAGCGAGGTTTATGAAGGCAGTTAGTAGATCTACACCACTGCATAAAGACAGAACAGTTCCATGGGATTTAAATTTAGTTCTGTCCTCTCTCACTAAACCCCCCTTTGAACCTCTGCAGGAGGCCTCGATCAAAATGTTGACACTCAAAACAGCCTTCCTGATTGCCATAACCTCAGCTCGCAGGATAGGGGATATACAGGCGCTTTCCAGAGCTCCTCCATACACTGAAATCTTGTCAGACAGAGTAGTCCTTAGACCAGACCCAGCATATCTACCAAAGGTGGCGACACGTTTCCATAGATCACAGGAGATAGTTTTGCCGTCCTTTATTCCTAATCCCTCTAATCCTAAAGAGCAGGAGCTTCATACGTTAGACGTCAGGAGATCTCTTCTTCAGTATATTTCAGCTACTGATAATTGGAAGAAAGATGGGGCACTGCTTCTTTCCTTCCAAGGTCCAAGGAAAGGGTTTAGAGTATCAAAATATTTACTGGCTAAATGGATTAGGGAAACTATCTCTCTAGCTTATACAGCAGGTGGGGGGCCAGCTCCGCAGAATCTAAAGGCACATTCCACCCGGGCCATGGCGTCATCCTGGGCGGAAAGATCTGGAGTGTCAGTGGAGCAGATATGTAAGGCGGCCACATGGTCATCCCCTTCCACTTTCTTTAAACACTAACGGTTGGATTTGGGGTCCTCCTCTGATCTTTCCTTTGGGTTAAGGGTGCTACAATCTATAGTCCCTCCCTAAGGTAGCTTACATCTCTGTAAATCTCTCGTGTGCTGTCATGGGAGTCCGAATAAAGCATTAAGCTACTTACTGGTAGCGGCATTTTTCGGAGGCCCATGACAGCACCCTTAGTTCCCTCCCTAATCACGTGGGGGTAGCACTTCCTGATATGTATATAGCGTAATATGTAAATCTCACGTATGGTGTCTTATTACAATAATGGGTTATTTTGTTTCAAAATGTATATAATGTATATAATGTATATTTGTGTACCACTAACCGCGGCAGTCCTCTCAGGCTCTGAAATACAACTGATGCATGGGGAGAGGTGCCGCCCTTTTTGTATCTGTAGGTTTCCTGTTCCTTAAGGGCGGATCCCCTCTCTCGTGTGCTGTCATGGGCCTCCGAAAAATGCCGCTACCAGTAAGTAGCTTAATGCTTTTTTAAAATGTTAACAATATTTTTTTAGTCCTTTTTAAGAATTTGAACTTATAATTGTTTGATCACATATACTGTATACTGAAAGGGTACAGTGTATGCGATCAAAGAGAAATCACAGTTCTACTATGGAGCTTAGCCTGTAGCGGAGCTTCACAGAAGTACCAAAATGGCAGTTACGGGGGCTTTCAATAGGCCTCTGCCTGAATGACAACCCTTCGGCGATTGCGTTGTTTAATTGCCGATGTCAGAGATTGACGGCAGCATTTCATTAGTTGAAGAGCAGCGAGCAGAGTTTGCTCCAGATGCTTTTGTTACAACAGAAGCTGGCTGTTTAACACAGCGAGAATTTGTCTGGTATGGTGTGGGCTCAGTTCCTGAGCCCGCTCCATACACCTGCTAAGACCACATGCTGTAAATTTGTTACGTGGTTGCGGATACCGGGTTATCATGCAAAAACTGTTTAATAGGTCCTCTTTGTACTGGTGCTTTTTTTTTTTTTTTTTGATTAGGCCATTTTTGCCACCAAAATACCAGTCTTCTGAGAGAATGAAAATGGGTGTATAGTTTGTGCTATTCATGCAACAATTCTGATATAAGATGGCAATTGTAGTTAATATTTTAATTCTGGAGGTCTTTAGTAAAAATTAACATACATTAACTAAAATACCAATTATGAATCTGACTGGTTTCCCAAACTGTCCAACAGTCTTGTCGTTCATTGATTGCTATTCTCAAGTTGAGGTTTTCTGCATGTCTTGCGTCATTTTCATGACCAGTAAGTTTGTGGGTAAAGAATTACAGTAGCTTAGGTAAAGCGGATAGAAGCTTTCATAATAGGAAAACCACTGACAGGAGTAAATATAGCAGAATATGTGGGTAGCAGTAGTACCTCCAAAAGCTGTACCCCATCTGCTGCCCACGCATTCTGCTTTTCCATGTGGTCAAAATTTTGGAACTTTTTTTTAAAATTTTTGTTAAAAGCCAACCAACCACGGATATTACTGCTGCAAAATGTACTTTCCTTATAGTAATTTTTATTTATATAGCAATATACCATATATGTTTAGCAGAACATTTCAATACTTATATATATCAGGCTTTACTTATATTTACATTATTAGTTTTGGGTGGAAATCGGTACTAGTCTGAGTGGCAAAAAAAAAAAAAGTGTGTCTAACCTCATATAGACTGACGCAGTTTTAGATGTTGTCGCTACTTGACTGGTGATGTTTAAGATCCGAACAGTAGCAGGAGGAAAAGGTGCACATTTTGGCAAAGATTCCAAAGGATTATCAAACCAAGCTTTTCTGAAGAAAACAATCAATAAAAGATTACGGACCACTATAGTATGCGCCATTAAGCAATTTGTGATGCAGTTTTGATTATGAACTAAAATCCCAACACAGTGACAAATTGTAAGAAAGACACCGACAACCAACAAATCTCAGAGATAACTTTTCTACGCTGGATTTCTGCATGGAGAAAATCGGAGAAGGAGGCCTCTAATGGATGTGACCATAAATCATACATCAGTAAATTATTTGAAGTTATAAGATAATGCAACTCCTCCTTCCCCAAAAATAAATCAAACAGATGATAGTATTAGAGTTTTTTTTAATAATAAAAATGACTATGTGCATAGTCACTTCTACAGGCTTTGTAGAGAGATTAAGATACGGTAGTTTCAGTGCTTCAAAACACCATTTACTACATTAGCTTAATGTAGGACTGACTAAAACAATGCTTAATAAAATATCACCATGCTGGTTAAAAGCCTTCCTTCAAAGCAACACTATATCTTCAAACAAAAATGAAAAATTCATCTCTATGCCCCCGATTTTCTACAGCAGCATATAGAGAAATTTAAAAGAGTTCTCCCACCAGGGTACATCGGTTACTGATGACCCTTGAAAGGCGATTAAAGATGTTGTCCATGACTAGAATTCACCCTATAAAATAAAAAAGGCTATACTCCCCTTTGGTGTCGGCTCCATAACTGCTCCGTCAGTGCCTGGTCTCCCTTGGCTCATGTTATGTCATTACGCCATGTGAGCCCAGCAGCCGCTTCACTTTCACTCACTTTGGACGTAACAGATATTTGGAAGAAGTCAGTAGGAGCAGCTCTCACTTCTCCTGGGTATCTGTTTCATCCTAAGGTAGTAAGGCTGGGTTCACATTGCGTTCAACCCGTCCGTAAGACGGACTACGTTACACCGCGGCATAACGCGGTGTAACGCAGTCAGTTAACGCCGCCATTGAATCCAATGTCGGATGCACCGCTAGCGCGCGCCCACAATGTCATTGAGTGACAGACCCAGAGACGTGGGCTGCAGCGTTTCCAGGTCCATCACCGCTAGCGCAGATAGAGCTAGCAGATGCTCTATCTGCGCTAGCACGCTGCCATACCGGCACTTGCGTTAACAGCAGCCCGTTAACGTATGTGTTGAACGGGCTGCTGTTAACGCAATGTGAACCCGGCCTAAGAGTGAAGCGACTGCAGATTGGCTGTAGGGCTGACATGGCATAATAACATCACATGAGCCACAGGAGACCAGGCGCAAAGCAGAAACAGTGCTGGCGTGTAAGCTATTTTTACTTTAATAGGTAGAATATTGCAACTGAAAAGTGAAGCAAGATTAATAGATGTCTGGCACCTGGCATCCCCACCCATCATCCAGTAGCAGCTCTGGTGCCTAGATGTACATTGTCAGTGGAGTTGAGATGAAAATATACATCATCAATATGATACGACTAAAGAGCCACTTTTAAATAAAATAATTATGAGCGGGCATTTTCTTAATAATAGAAATATGAAACTATTCTATAATTTGAAATTACAGATACTCCTTTGTCAGACATGTCGGCTATAACCCTATGCAACAGCTCAATCTCAGATACATTAATGACGGTTTACCTCTCTTGTGGACTAATTGATGGACCAGGGTCAACAGATATTTTTTCATGAGAGGTGGTAAGACTAACAACTGGAAATATGTCCTCATTTCCTAGTTTTCCTACAGTTGGAGGCTCCGATCTGTAATATGACATGCATTCCAATGGGAAATATAATATAAATGAAATCAAAGTTTTCACACAGTGAAGTTCTATTCACAAACTATGGATTAAAGAACTACAAATAAAACTGAACAGTGGCACCAAATTCCAAACATTGGGCTAAAATACAGTTGTGTTAAAGTGCTTGTCAATTCCCGATTTCATATTCTTTTGCCTTTTTTCAGATCACCAAACAAATTTAAATATTACACAAAGATAACACAAAAAGCAGTTTTAAATTAAGGTCATTTTTTAATAAGGGATAAAGAAATCAAAACTCACAGGGCCTTGTTTGAAAACGTTATTGCCTAATAAACCAAATAACTGGTTGGGCCACCCTTCGCAGAAACAACTGCAATCAAGTGTTTGCGATAACTGGAAAGGAGTCTTAAAACGCTCTGGAGGAATTTTGGCCCACTCATCTTTGCAGAATTGTTGCAATTCAGCCACATTGGAGGGTTTCCAAGCATGAATCACCTTTTTAAAGGTCATGCCAAAGCATCTCAATCTGATTAAGGTCAGGACTTTGAGTAGGCCAGTCCAAACCTTTATTTTTGTTTTTCTTAAGCCATTCAAAGATGGAATTAATGGGGTGTTTTGGATCATTGTCCTGTTGCATAACCGAAGTGAGCTTCTGCTTGAGGTCACAATCAGATGGCCGGACTTTCTCCTTTAGGATTTTTTGGCCGACAGCAGAATTCATGGGTTCCATTTACCACAGCAAGTTTTCCAGGTGCTGAAGCAGCTTTGCCACATCAAGTCTTCCAGGTTGTGAAGCAGCTAAATAGCCTCAGACCATCACATTACCACCAACATATTTTACTGTTGGTATGATGTTCCTTTTCTGAAATGCGATGTTACTTCTATGCCAGATGTAATGGGACATACACCTTCCAAAAAGTTCAACTTTTCTCTCATCAGTCCACAGAGTATTCTCCCAAAAGTCTTGGGGATCATCAATATGTTTTCTATCAAAACAGAAACAAGTCTTCATTTTTCTATTGCTGAGCAGTGGTTTTTGTCTTGGAACTCTGCCGTGCAGGCCATTTTTGCCCAGTCTTTCTTATGGTGGAGTCATGAACACTGATCTTAACTGAGGCAAGTGAGGCCTGAAATCCTTTGGATGTTGTTGTAGGGATTTTGTGACCTCTTGGATGAGTTGTCTCTGAGCTCTTGGGATCATTTTGACCATCCGGTAACTCCTGAGAAAGTTCACCACTGTTCCATGTTTTTGCCATTTGTGGATGGCGTTGAGGTGTTTCGCTGGTTTCCTAAAGTTTTAAAAATGGCTTTACAACCTTTTCCAGACCGATCTCAATTACTTTGTTTCTCATTTGTTCCAGAATTTCTTTGGATAGCGGAATGATGTCTAACATTTGAGGATTTTTTTTTGGTCAACTTAATTTTGTCAGCGGGTTCTGTAAGTGATTTCTTGATTGAAAACAGGTGTGGCAGTAATCAGGCCTTGACATGGCTACGGAATTTGAACTCCACTTCCCAAAGATGTGATGAACCACAGTTAATTTATGTTTTAAGGGGGGAAATCACTTTTTCACATAGGGCCCTGTAGATTTAGATTTTTCCCCCCTTAATAAAGACCCTCATTTAAAAACTGTATTTTGTGTTTACTTGCGTTAGCTTTGTCTAATATTTCAATTTGTTTAGAGATCTGAAACATGCAAGTGTGGCAAACATGCAAGAGAATAGGAAATCAGGAAGGGGGGGGGGGGAACATCACAACTGTATTAGGTTAGCAAAGAACAAAAAGATAAAGTGACATAACTCCCAGCCCCTTGTAAAACTGTGCAGGGTGAGTCAAAGACCAAGAACAACCTATATAACTGTGCAATACTTACTTTATAGACACTCAATTATATCAATCTTGAGTTATATTGCTCTGCTCCATCTTGATGGTTTTAAATCCGCCATACTGACCCAGGGAACTGGGACTTAACATATGTAATACTATTTTTTTATAGACTTTACCAAGGGTTCTTTGCTAACATGGTAATACAGGGCAGTCTAAAGACAAACCACACCTCCTTGGTGAAGGCCATAAAATAATTACCAAATAAAAGGCCAAAAGAAAAAACCTCCCAGAAAATTAGACGGAGCAGTGGAATAAGATTAGAGCAAAAACTTCCTGTTTTTGAAGAGGTGACAGGTCATAGACTTGTCACAATTCTTAGAAAGTAGAGAAGATCCTTTTGCATAAATGCAGTACTAAGCATTAATCAAAATCCTTAAATTGCCTTTTCGATCATCTATTTTGGGATCCCTCCTATGTTAATGTCAAGAAACAATGGTAAAGGAATATCTTGTTGGAAGTTTGAAAGCCTTTGTAGTTTTAGAATAGTGCAGTATTGTCACACAAAGTGTGCCATTAGTAAAACACATTCATTATGGTGCATTAGGGATTGTATCAAGCTTGTTCAACCTCAGTGAAGAAGAATTTACTGTTGGAAGTTCACTTTCGGAAAGAACATCTTCTGTTTGAGTACCCATGGAGCACATGGCTATATCCACAGGAAACACTTGACTGTCCGTATTAATTGGAGGACCTGCGGACATACTTGAGAAAAAATATATAACAAAGTTTGAACTTGTTAAAACCTATTCAGCAGCCAAACAGATTATCACCATATACAACATGGTCATTTGAAGACCATTGTCAATAACAGTGTGTTGGCTCGGCTTCTAACATGGCTTTAGGGATTAGTTTCACTTCAAGCCTAAAGCTCAACTAGACCAAAACCAATTAAAACAAATGCATTTCGCTGCTAGGTGGGATTTGAACATTTTGATAGAGCGTCAGTTTAAGTGCAAATAAAGAATTTGGCAAAGAACATTGTATATTATATATAATTTTTTTTATTTATTTATTTTTGTTACAAGGTTTTAAGTTTCAAACTTGCCTGTTTTATGTCTCAATTTAGATATAATATAACCTACAGCAATCAACAGTGTCTTATCAAATTAGATTATGAACACTGACATTTTCAACCTCCTGGAGGGTTTGCAAATAGAAAGCTTCTAGTAAGCAGAGACAAAACTGCTAATACAGTATCTATACAAAAACCGAAGATACAAAAGATGCAAATGTTACAAGTGATGGTACTTTGTGCTAGGTCATGTCTAATAAACATGGGAATATAAAACAAAAAAGAAGCATCTTTCCACATAGGGCAAATACTGTGGACATAGTCACGAAAGTCATAGTTAATAGATGTCACCCATCAGTTGCAGAAAAATATGAGCTAATTAGCATCTAAGGCTCCTTTCACACTAGCGTCGGAATCTCCCCGTCGCACTGCGTCGGGGAGAGATTCCGACGCTAGCGTTTGCTGCATTGCACAATGGAGGCAGCGGATGCATTTTTCTGGCGCATACGCTGCCCCATTGTAAGGTGCGGGGAGGTGGGGGCGGAGTTCCGGCAGCGCATGCGCGGTCGGAAAAAGCGGTCCGTCAGGAGAAAAAAATGTTACATGTAGCGTTTATTTCTCCCGACGGTCCGCAAAAGCACGACGCATCCGTCGCTTGACGGATGCGACGTGTGGCAATCCGTCGCAAATGCGTCGTCAATGCAAGTCTATGGGGAAAAAACGCATCCTGCAAGCACTTTTGCAGGATGCGTTTGTTAGGAGTCGAGTTTCCTCTGCTGCACAGGGGGAATCTCGATCCGTCTCCGCTGCGGTCTCCCATTCTCCTCCAGCCGCAGTGGAGCCTGCTCAGCAGGGACGTCGATCCCAGCGTCTCGCTCAGTCTGACTCTGAGAGTTACTGCTGCTTCTCCAGCTTCTGCCTGTAAAGCCTATACTGGTCAGCAGCGAGTGGACTTCTCTGGGACTAAGTCCTTGTCTGCGCACACTGAGCATGCCCAGGGCAAGATCTCCCGTTGGAGATCGAGGGTCATGTGCTTAGACTCTGCAGCGCATTCTATTGGTCCTCTTGGCAGGTCTTGGAAGGGCAAAGTTTCTGTGGCCGCTTCCTGTCCTGCAACTATATAAACTGCGCATGACCGCACGGCCATGCGCTAGTGTACAATTTAATACGTGTGTTTGTTTGTGAGTGCAAGTCGTTCTTTAAATACCCCTACCCTATTGTATGATTGTTCACGTATGGAGTATGGCTGCTATCTAGCGCCCGACTTATCACTCAACGTGTCACACACGTGTCAGCGTCTACTGCTGTGACCGCCAGTGCGGTGCCACGCGCCAGTGTGCGCTTCCTGACCCACGTCTGGGTGCTTAGTGGTGCCTGCCAGCACGGCACAGTTCGCACTTCGGTGCCTTTATTATATAATTCCTTTCACACCCAGTTGCGGTGTAGTGCCAGCAAGGGTCTAATCGGACTACAATCCCTGTTGGGGTTTAGTTCGCTGACCACTTGCTCGCGCTCTGTGCGGTACCGCGGTCCTGTGACGCAACAGGATCGCTTTCTTCACGCTGGGTGAGGTTTAACCCACGCGTGTATACTTTTGAATACCGCCATATTGTCTGTCATTTCCTAGCAGCAGGTTTCACCTGCACGGTGGACCCCGGACTGCGAACACATCTATATCATCTCTCTTGGTGCGTTCCGCCAGTCCTAACATTACACTAGCGCCAGGGTCTGGCTAGTGATGACAGACAAACAGCAATCTCTGCGGCATATCCAGCAGCTGGAGGGTAGGTTGGCGGCTCTCGAGAGCGCGACCTCAGCTGTGGATGTTACTGCAGTAGCTGTACAGGCTGCCAGCGTGGCTGCAGCTACTATGTCCATTGCCACCCCTGTTCCGACATTATCTCGCCTCCCGCTGCCAGAAAAATTTTCTGGTGATAGCAAGTTTTGTAGGGGATTTGTGAGTCAGTGCTCTATTCACCTCGAGCTCCTGGCTACACGTTTTCCCACAGAGCGGGCTAAGGTGGGATTTATTCTGTCTCTATTGTCGGACAGGGCGTTGGAATGGGCTACGCCGCTGTGGGAATGTGGCGATCATGTGGTGCAGAGTGCTCCGCTGTTTCTGAGCGCTCTGAAACAGGTCTTTTTAGGACCTCAAGTCACCCATGATACTGCGCTCCAATTGCTGGCATTAACTCAGGGTGAGTCCTTGGTCAGTCATTTTGCCGTCCAATTCCGCACCTTAGCATCTGAGCTGGATTGGTCGGATAAAGCTCTTATCCCCATATTTTGGAGGGGCTTGGCTGACCACGTAAAGGACGCTCTGGCCACTAGGGAGATTCCTGCCACACTGGAGGAGTTAATAACTGTCTCCACTCGAATTGACCTCCGTTTTAACGAGCGGAGGTTAGAGCGAGCCCAGTGTAGGCAGAGGTTTCGGCTGCCTCCTACTTTCGCCAAACCTCTGGAATTTCCGGTCCTGGTTCCTGAGTCACATGAGGCCAGGGAAGTGTCACAAGCAGGATCTAAGTCCCGGACCGCTTGTGCACTCAGGGTCTGTCATGTTTGCCAGCAGTCAGGACATCTAGCCTCCAGATGTCCTCAGCGGTCGAGGAAACGTCAGCGTCTAGTGGTAGTAGGTGGAGGTACACTAGACATGGCGACGTTTGCCTCTAAGTTGTCCTTTAAGGGGACAATTACTATTGGCTCATTCTCCCACTCGGTAGAGCTCTGCGTGGATTCTGGGGCGGAGGGCAATTTTATGTCTTCTGCCTTTGCCCAACGTCACGCAATACCCCTGGTTATGCTTGCTCAACCAGTAACGGTGCGAGTGGTGAATGGGTCGACATTGCCCTCACAGATAACACACCAGACCATCCCTTTTACTCTGTCCATGTCGCCATCTCATCAGGAGATAATTTCTCTGCTCGTCATTCCGGAAGGAATTGATGAGGTCCTGTTGGGAATACCTTGGCTACGGTACCACTCTCCTCATATCGAGTGGTCCTCAGGCAGAATTCTGGGTTGGGGTGAATCTTGTGGGGGTAGGTGTCAGAGGGAGTGCATTCAGGTTGCTACTACTGAGGTACCCGCAGATCTATCCTCTCTCCCCAAGCAGTATTGGTCTTATGCAGACGTGTTCTCCAAAAAGGCGGCGGAGGTCCTTCCGCCTCATCGCCCCTATGACTGTCCTATTGATCTCTTGCCTGGTGCTGAGCCTCCCCGGGGTCGAGTTTATCCGCTATCTCTCCCGGAGACGGAGGCAATGTCACAGTACATCCAGGAAAATCTGGCAAGAGGATTCATTAGGAAGTCAGTGTCACCTGCTGGGGCAGGGTTCTTCTTCGTGCAGAAGAAGAATGGGGAATTGCGCCCATAAATAGACTACAGGGGTCTTAACGCCATCACCGTTAAGAATAAGTATCCTTTGCCCTCGATATCTGAGTTATTCGATAGACTTCGGGGAGCAAGGGTATTTACTAAATTAGATTTGCGGGGTGCTTACAACCTGATTCGCATCCGTGAGGGGGACGAATGGAAGACGGCCTTTAACACCAGGGATGGGCACTATGAGTATCTGGTGATGCCCTTCGGGCTCTGTAATGCCCCAGCCGTTTTCCAAGACTTTGTGAACGATATCTTCCGGGATATGCTTTCCACCTCGGTCGTAGTCTATCTGGATGATATTCTTATCTACTCTCCAGATATTGACTCCCACCGGAGAGATGTTTGCAAAGTCTTCGACCTCCTACGGGCAAACTCCCTCTATGCCAAATTGGAGAAGTGTATGTTTGAGCAGGAGTCTTTACCTTTCCTGGGCTACATCATCTCGGCCCAGGGATTGGCTATGGATCCTGCCAAACTACAGGCAGTGATGGACTGGCAGGAACCCCATTCTCTGAAAGCGGTGCAGCGCTTTATGGGGTTCATAAATTACTATTGTCAGTTCATCCCCCACTTCTCAACCCTGGTAGCTCCCTTGGTATCCCTCACCAAGAAGGGAGCGAATCCTAAATCGTGGTCCGAAGAGGTCTCCAAGGCCTTCACTTCTATTAAGTCCCACTTTGCTAGCGCTCCCATCTTACATCGTCCCGAGGTGGATAAGCCATTCCTAATGGAGGTGGATGCCTCTTCCGTTGGTGCAGGAGCAGTCCTCTATCAAAAGGATGCTCAAGGTCGGAAGCATCCATGCTTCTTCTCAAAAACCTTCTCACCAGCGGAGAGAAATTACTCCATCGGGGATAGGGAGTTGCTGGCAATGAAGTTGGCCTTTTCGGAATGGAGACATCTCTTGGAGGGTGCTCGGTTCCCATTCCAAGTCTACACGGACCACAAGAATTTGGTCTATTTACAGACAGCCCAGCAGCTGAATTCTCGTCAGGCCAGATGGTCCTTGTTTTTCTCCCGGTTCCACTTCACTCTACATTATCTCGCCGGGGAGAAGAACATTCGTGCTGACGCTCTCTCTCGCTCCCTGGTGTCAACTGTGGAGGAGGAGGACGAGCCTCGGCTCATTGTCCCTTCAGAGAGTCTGAGAACCGTAGCTCCGGTTTCGCTTGAGTCTGTGCCTCCGGGCAAGACTTTTGTCCCCATCAATTTGCGTCCGGAGGTTCTCTCGTGGGCTCATTCGTCCAGAGTGGGTGGACACTTTGGGGCAAAGAGGACATCTGAGTTGTTGGCGAGAATGTATTGGTGGCCACATATGGTTCGTGACGTTGGAGACTACGTTCGGGCATGTGTCTCTTGTGCCAAAAATAAGTCTCTCCGTCAACGGCCAGCTGGGTTGCTATACCCTCTGCCGGTGGCAGACAGGCCCTGGGAGATGGTCGGGATGGACTTTGTGGTGGGTTTGCCCAAGTCACGTGGCTGTACTGTCATTTGGGTTATCACCGACCATTTTTCTAAAATGGTGCATTTGGTGCCGCTTCCCCGGCTACCTTCTGCACGGGCCTTGGCAGCATTGTTTGTTAAACACATCTTCCGTCTTCACGGTATACCAGACAAAATTGTCAGTGACCGGGGTCCCCAGTTTGCGTCTCGGTTCTGGAGAGAGCTTTGTCGCCTTCTCAGTATCGAGTTGAATCTCTCTTCGGCATATCATCCCGAGACGAATGGGTTGGTGGAGAGAGCCAACGAGACCTTGGTCACATATCTGCGACATTTTGTCTCTGCTAAACAAGATGACTGGGCATCTTTGCTACCGTGGGCGGAGTTTGCTCTTAATGCTGTAGCTGACTCCACTGGACAGACCCCATTCCTCCTTAACTATGGTCAGCATCCGCGGGTACCTGTGCCCATGCCCGTGTCTTCCGCTGATTCCAGGGTGGCAGACTGGGCTGTGGAGGCACGGGACATTTGGGATCGCACTCAGGATGCCATTCGGGCTTCCAAGGAGAGAATGAGGTCCTCCGCCGATGTTCATCGGCGCCCCGCTCCGACCTTTGCTCCTGGCGACTTGGTGTGGCTCTCCGCCCGTAACATCAGGCTGCGAGTTGAGTCCACTAAGTTTGCGCCTCGCTACTTGGGCCCTTTCAAGGTTCTCGAACAGGTTAATCCTGTGGTCTACCGCCTGGCTCTTCCTCCACGCTTGGGTATCACCGACACCTTTCATGTGTCCCTCTTGAAACCCGTATACATGTCCCGGTTTTCCGAGTCATCTGCCGGGACATCGGGTTCGTCTACGGACGATTACTAGGTGAACGCTATTTTGGGGTGTAAGGTGGTACGCGGCAAAAAGTTCTATCTGGTGGATTGGAAGGGTTATGGTCCAGAGAACAGGTCATGGGAGTCTGCTGAAAACATTCGGGCCCCACAGCTCATTGCTGCCTTCGAACGTAGCGAGGCCCAAGGAGGGGGGGGGGCCCTAGGAGGAGGGGATAATGTTAGGAGTCGAGTTTCCTCTGCTGCACAGGGGGAATCTCGATCCATCTCCGCTGCGGTCTCCCATTCTCCTCCAGCCGCAGTGGAGCCTGCTCAGCAGGGACGTCGATCCCAGCGTCTCGCTCAGTCTGACTCTGTGAGAAGAGTTACTGCTGCTTCTCCAGCTTCTGCCTGTAAAGCCTATACTGGTCAGCAGCGAGTGGGCTTCTCTGGGACTAAGTCCTTGTCTGCGCACACTGAGCATGCCCAGGGCAAGATTGGAGATCGAGGGTCATGTGCTCAGACTCTGCAGCGCATTCTATTGGTCCTCTTGGCAGGTCTTGGAAGGGCAAAGTTTCTGTGGCCGCTTCCTGTCCTGCAACTATATAAACTGCGCATGACCGCACGGCCATGCGCTAGTGTACAATTTAATACGTGTGTTTGTTGTGAGTGCAAGTCGTTCTTTAAATACCCCTACCCTATTGTATGATTGTTCGCGTATGGAGTATGGCTGCTATCTAGCGCCCGACTTATCACTCAACGTGTCACACACGTGTCAGCGTCTACTGCTGTGACCGCCAGTGCGGTGCCACGCGCCAGTGTGCGCTTCCTGACCCACGTCTGGGTGCTTAGTGGTGCCTGCCAGCACGGCACAGTTCGCACTTCGGTGCCTTTATTATATAATTCCTTTCACACCCAGTTGCGGTGTAGTGCCAGCAAGGGTCTAATCGGACTACAATCCCTGTTGGGGTTTAGTTCGCTGACCACTTGCTCGCGCTCTATGTGCGGTACCGCGGTCCTGTGACGCAACAGGATCGCTTTCTTCACACTGGGTGAGGTTTAACACACGCGTGTATACTTTTGAATACCGCCATATTGTCTGTCATTTCCTAGCAGCAGGTTTCACCTGCACGGTGGACTGCGAACGCATCTATATCATCTCTCTTGGTGCGTTCCGCCAGTCCTAACAGCGTTTTTTTCTGCAAAACGACGCATTGTGACGGATTGCAGAAAACGCTAGTGTGAAAGTAGCCTAAATCAGCAGCATGTGAATATGGATTTTCAATGAGGATTTCCTCCTTTGAAATGCAAAGGGTGAGATACGCAGCAAATCTGAGACATTTTGGCATGTAAAACATGCTGATATTTCTCTGTGCATTCTGGAATTTGATGTAAACGTTGCAGTTGATTTGAGAAAGTAACTTAAGGGCTCATTCAGACAACAGCGGGGTTTTTTTTTTTACATGTAAACAGACTGGTTTTTCATCAGACGTTTTGTCAGTGTGTCCGTTATTAGCATCAGTTACCATTTTTTAATTGTATGTGAGAACATTTCTCAAGCTTCTCTTATCAAATATGAAATTCCAATAGTTCTAGGATATAGCAAGGATGGCATCCGAGTGCAGTCTGATTTTTTTTATTTTAAGGACAAAGATTTGGATTGGCAAGTTTGATTTGTGATTCAGATCAAAATGGGAAAGCCTTTATGATTGGTTGAAATGTGTTGGCAGAAAGGGGAAGGTTTTACATGGACTCCATTGCAGACACTGCTTTTTGGAAAGGTTTTTCCTGAAGCAGAGCCAGAAAAATTGTGATCTAAACCCTTATGCTTTTTCTAGATATATTGCTGAAATTAATGTGTACAGGTGAAGTGTTAGGAGTCGAGTTTCCTCTGCTGCACAGGGGGAATCTCGATCCGTCTCCGCTGCGGTCTCCCATTCTCCTCCAGCCGCAGTGGAGTCTGCTCAGCAGGGACGTCGATCCCAGCGTCTCACTCAGTCTGACTCTGTGCGAAGAGTTGCTGCTGCTTCTCCAGTCTCTGCCATTAAAGTCAGTGCTGGTCAGCAGCGAGCGGACTTCTCTGGGACTAAGTCCTTGTCTGCACGTACTGAGCATGCCCAGGGTAAGATCTCCCGTTGGAGATCGAGGGTCATGTGCTCAGGCTCTGCAGCACATTCCATTGGTCCTCTTGGCAGGTCTTGGAAGGGCAAAAGTGCTGTGGCCACTTCCTGTGCTGCAACTATATAAACTGCGCATGACCGCACGGCCATGCGCTAGTATTGTCTCATAATGTTATGTGTGTGTGTGTAGATGAAAGTATGTCGATGGATGAAAGCTCCTAAATATGCCTCCCTAGAGTTGTTGTCTGCTCGCGGATGTTGGTAGCTATCTAGCGCCCAACTAATCATCTGCACGATACACACATTACAGCGTCCTCTTGCTGTGTCCGCCTGTACGGCGCCGTGCGCTTGCCTTGCGCTTTCCATACCCAAGCCAGTGTGGTTGGTGGCATCCGTCAGTGCGGCATTGCTCGCACTCCTGTGCATTTATATATTTATTCTTAGTTTCCTTACACACCCAGTTGTGGTGTAGTGCCAGCGAGGGTCTAATCGGACTTCAATCCCAGTTGGGGTTAAGTACGCTGACTACTCGCTCGCGCTTTAGGTGCGGTACCGCGATCCTGTGACGCAACAGGATTGCTCCCTTCACCCTGGGTGAGGTTGAACCCACGTGTATATACTTTAGTGTACCGCCATATAGTCTGTATTTACTAGCAGCAGGTTTTCACCTGCACGGTGGACCCCGGACTGCGAACGCATCTATACCACCTTTCTTGGTGCGTTCCGCCAGTCCTAACAGTGAAGGAGCTGGAGGCATAAATGCAACTTTAGTAAAGAAAATAGAATATTAATTGGAAACTCTTTTAATCAATTTCTACTTTCAATAACAGGTCATTTTGGTTTTAACCAAATTTTACATTGAAATCAGACATCGCATACATATCTAAGTAGCAGCATATGTATATTTAAAAGGGGAAGAACCACTGGCCACATGATTCAGAGCCTGGCTACACAATTGTAGCTGGATACATTTTCACAGAAATACTCTGGTGTTTCCAAAAAATATATACTTTACAGTTCTGGCCGGGGACCATAGTCAGAGAAGAAACTAGTACACCACTGCCCCAGGTCCGCTTCTCCAAGCAATGTTAAAAGTGATTGACGGGTCTCTTGCTACGGAACAGACCTTTCAACCATCTCTAGCAGCACTGAAAAAAACAGACCATGGGCGACACTGGACTAATCGGGATCTTTAAAGTGTATTTTCTCTGAAACTCTGACCGAGCATTTAGAAAAAAAATATATATACCTGCCTGTAATCGTGCAGCAAGGCTCTGATACATGCTACCGGAGATTTGGGCATTATGAAGTCAGTGACGGTTCCCTTTAGGAGAAATGTAAAAGTAAGATGGGGAGTGTAGTTTGAAAAACACAAGGGATAGAGCGGGTCTGTGAGTAAAATCTTCCCCTACTTTATAACAAATTCTGAATTATTCAAAACCATCTAGTAAATAATTAGGTAATACGAACAACTGTTATCTATTAGAGAGAGTGGGGGGGAAGGGATGTTTACCATGTTGACTATAAGGTAAAACTGACCTGGCAATATGATTTTTCAGGGCAGTACAATTATGCTGATATCAAATATGTATACATTTTCTTATTTAAGTGGTGAGGGAAAAAAAAACACAAACAAAAACAAAACTTTGCTTGTGACACCATTTTCCGAGACCCATAACGCTTCCAATTTCCTGCATTCATTGCTGTGTGATGGTGTAACAAGGTGGCACAGGGTGGTAGTCATGGGCATGTTTACTAAGTAACAGTCAGTGAGCACCCCAGCAACCTTGTACTGCATGTGCAGCATGCACCATAGCACACTCACAGGCTCTGTCAGATTCCCCTCAGCTGCTGCCATGTCAGCTCCGCATTCATGAGCTCCACAAATCACTTCAGAACCGAAGTCTTCTTCATCTCACAGACAGCACAGTTCAAACACAGAGGCATCTTATCTGTATTCTTCACACAGACAGCACAAGTTAAACACAGAGGCATCTTATCTTTTCCTGCCATCCGGGCAGACTCTATTCTTCCCGTCATCTCTGCCCTTATCCTTGCAGCCTCTATCTGTATACTTGCAGCCTCTGGCTCACTCTTGGTCAATCTCTGACCCACTATTGGACAATTCCTGTCCCTCTTCTGGACAATCCCTGTCCCACTCGTGCTTCAAGCCCACCAGCTTCCTACCATTTTCCTGGTCAGGCTGCGAGTTAAAGGGTAACGGGCTCGCCGATTCAGCTGCCTCCTAATCCCAGCTTCTAGCTTCCGATCCTTCCTTGGAATGGTTCTGTATAAGCTGGTGACTGCCTGCATGATTCTCAGCCTGGGGGCCCCATACTGCCATCTGCAGACCTGCCCCCCCTCGGCATGGTGACTGGGTCTGACAGAACCAGGGAGAATCTGTCCTATACCCTCCTGCTCTACGACTCCTCCCATCTGCTTAACCCCTATGGTGACTGAATCTAACTAACACTCTTGTATAACCTATTCTATATCTCTAATGTGCCCCCACTACTCAAATCCCCTTATGGTCCTGCACTACTTACTAATCTATCCCTAAGCTAAAGCATAATACATCACATTACAGTACACACCATAGCAAAACATTAGTAAAACCTCAGTGCCGCATGTGACACAGGTGAACAGCATTAAGGATGGAGAAGGTACCGTATTTTTCAGACTATAAGATGCACTTTTTCCCCAAAAAATTTGGGAGGAAGATAGTGGGTACGTCTTATAGTGGGAACACAGGCTTATCGGGGGGTTACGGCAGAGGTGTGGCGATGCTGTGGCGGTGCGGAGTGCACCTAAGTAGGGTCCCTTCTTCAGAATCCCGGGGGCAGAAATGTGGTGGCGCTGCGGCCTGGTTTCAACGTTGAGCAGAGTGAATCACCTGTTTCGCTGCGACCATCTTTCTGAAGCCGTGGGGTGCTGGAGACTTCAGGAAAATGGCCGCCAGAGGCCACGCGTGCGCAGATTGAAATCTCGGCAGCACTCGGCTTCAAGAAGAGGGCCACAGGGAAACCGGTGATGCACTCAGCTCTGCTCACCGTGGACACCGGGCCGTGGAATTGCCACATTTCTGGCACAGGTTATCCTGAAGAAGGGACCCTGCGCTCCATGATCCAAAGCATTGCACCCCGGGACTGCAGCACTGCCCCACTTCTGCCGGCGCTGGCATCCTGAGGATGGGACCCTGCTCCAGCTCTGCCTCACCGCCAACACCAGACCCACAGTATCACATCCCAGACTGCGGCATTGCCCCACCCTGCCTCCTGTGACCCCGCTGTACCACTGCGAGCTCTCAGGTAAGATACCTTAAATTTGGACAATAAGACAAACCCCAAAATTTGGGGAGCGTCTTATGGTCCAGTGCAGCTTATAGTCCGAAAAATACGGGACATGAGGCCCCCTGCCACCTCCTTACACTGGCTTATTGTTTGTGCAAGGAGTTTACATTTTCAATTTAAAAAAAAAAATCGTAATTCTGGCGTTTTGATTTTTACTTGTTACATCGTTTAACAATTAGATTCATTCTATAATTTGATAGATCGGACTTCTACGAAAGGAACAATACTAAATATGTGCATTATTTATTTACCTTTATTTTTAAATGGAATAAACGGGGGTGGGGAGGATAATTTGAACTTTTTATACATAGCAGGGCTTCAGGATGAACTGTTATGTACAGGTAAAATCACAAGCTCCTATGAACACGAGCTACAGGAAAAATAGTCATGACAAAGGTCTTCAACAGACCTCAAGCTGTCATGGCAACTCATCAGCACACCATGATAATGCCACGGACATGTGTTAAATGGCGTTGTCTTTTAACAAGTTAACAACTGCGGGTGGAGTTTTGCTCAATCCATGGCTGTGAAAGCACATGATGACGGATTATATCACTAATCATCTGCTGGGAAAGATGCAGGCTCGTCATGAAAGCCCGCATCAAAGGCACATCATATAATGTACATGTACGTCATATGTCAGGAATGTGTTAACGTGTTTTGTGTTAAGAAATGCTACATCTGTCTGAATAGGACTTGTGTGTATTTTTTCCAACAACCTACCGTACTTTATTCCCAGTGAATGATTGCTAGCGCATTACAGGAAACTTTGCCCAAACCAGCAGTAAGGACCAAGATTAAGGCCCAATGACTAATCTAACGCCTCCATGTAATTGAAAATGGCCAAGCAATAAACTGGCCAAAAACCTAATATACCGTAATCTTAACAGGACATAGCCAATAGTTACATGATTAGGATAACCAAAACAAAAACACTCAGTGCTCATTCAGATGTCAGTTTTTCACATTGCGTTCTGTGTTTATTTACTAGAGTTCTATTTATTTTACCCACTTGTATAGTGCCATTAATTCCACAGTGCTTTACCGACACTATCAGGCTCTGGGATTGTTCACATGCCTGTGTATTATTGCAGACTGACCGTGTCACACAAATAAAGTCCGTTTTTTATTTGAGTCACAGATCAAAGTTGTAAATGCAAGGGTGTCTGAAGAAAAATAAATTGAAAAAATGGACAGCACTCTGGTGCACATCCTTGTGCCATAGCAAATACTGACTCTGACCAAACTTTGGTTGTTTTTTGTGTACTAGATAAATCACTGCCGTCTGAACAAGCCCTTACACCGCAAAATCGTGTGTCTTACATATAGCAGGTGGTTTCAGAGAATTACATATTAAGTGCCTTGATGGGACCACAAACAACGTGTTCAGTCCCATTTTTCAGTGAGGTTAGAAATCAGATTGTGGAAAGATTTAATATTTTTATAGTGTTTCACTTTTTACCTGATATCACCATTTATAACTTGGCTTTCCCTAGGCATAAAAAAATAATTATCCGGTTATTCCCAGAACTGTAGAGAAACAATAATTTGCTATTTGCAAAGCAACAGTTTAAGGCCGGAGTCACATTTGCGAGTGCAATGCGAGAAACTCGCGCATCAATACCCGGCACTGCCGACGACACTCGGGAATGGAGCGTTCAGCTGCACAGAAATACATACAGCTGCACACTCGGCTCCTGGGTATTCAGGCAAGAGACTTGTGTGAGATTCTCGCATTGCACTCACAAATGTGACCACGGCCTAACAGGAATTTATCTGTGACAAATATAGGAATAAACTGCACATCCACTTTTGCTCTAAACTTTGAAAAATATATAAAACAAAAATGTAGTCGTCATGTATATAAATGGTTATTACATATGCATTGTAAAAGCTGCGTGTGTTTAGAAATCAACATTTAAAATATTATTTCTCTTTTGGACACATACTTTATTCGGACTCCCATGACAGCACTACGAGAGAGGGGATCCGCCCTTAAGGAACAGGAAACCTACAGATACAAAAGGGCGGCACCTCTCCCATGCATCAGTTGGTTTCCTGTTCCTGAAGGGACTGGATCCTACGGGGCGGCGCCCACCGGAAAATGTGCGCTCATCACCCTCAGGTGTCGGCTGATCCCCTGCAGCTGCATGGGGGGAAGGGGAGCAACTGGAAGCGCGGTGCAATTACGCTGGCCGAAGGAGGGGCTATATATCGGCTCCAGGTGCGCGTTCCTTGCTCCTGGTCTCCAAACTGCTTCAGATGGAGTCTGATCAGGATCAGCAGCCTCTGCTGCTGGATGAAGAACCCCAGAAGCTTATGGAGAAGGAACGTGAGAAAAGGAGCGATGGATCTGGCCGCAGAAGCTCCTCCAGACAGGGGTCTGGAGCATCAGCCAAAAAAGATCCCCCTCGTGCTTCGGTATCTCTATGGGTGTGGGCAGCCTCTGGTAAGTGATCTTCGAGAAAGTTCACTTAGTGACTAGTTTCCCCTCATATGTTTTATGCAGGGAAAGAAAAGCGTCAGTAAGGCGAAGCATAGGGAGTGTGCCATCTGCGGGGTCCCCTTGCCTGACTCACACCCTAAAAAACTATGTGACCCCTGTATCCAGCAGACGGTGAGGTCCTGGAAAGTAGGGAGGGGATATAGCATGTAGATCTTACACTCTAGTCTACCTTACTTATCCCTGTAGGTGGCAGAAGAATCCTCTTCTATGGTGGCCAGTCTGAAGGAAATGATTAGAAGGGAGGTCAAGCAATCCATTAAGGATCTTTCACAGTCAGGCTCTAAGCAGAGAACTCAGTGGGCATCTGATTCATCTGTGGATAAAGACAAGAGTGAAGAATCGGATGATTCAGCAGCATCATCTTCCTCGTCGGGGGAAGACGCTGCCCGGTTTTGTTTACCCATAGAGAGGATAGACAAATTAATAAAAGCGGTCAGAGGCACAATGGGTATAACAGAACCCAAGCCTCAGCTATCTAAGGAACAAATGATGTTCAGCGGCCTAGAACAGAGGAAGCGCAGAGTCTTTCCCCTGAATGAAAAGATACAGGAACTTATCAACAGGGAGTGGAGAAAACCGGAGAGGAAAGGCTCCTTACCACCTGCGCAGAAGCGTCGGTATCCCTTTGATGACCCAGCAGTGGGTAATTGGGAAAAGGCCCCAAAGCTGGACGCGGCAATTGCCAAGGTGGCAAAGCGATCCTCTCTCCCGTTTGAGGATATGGGTACGCTTAAAGACCCCCTGGATAGGAAAGTGGATACCTTCCTAAAAGGAACCTGGGAGATGGCAGCCGGCTCCTTAAAACCTGCGGTGGCGTCAACCTGCACGGCAAGGTCAGTAATGGTCTGGCTGGACCAGTTAGAAACCCAATTAAAACAGGGGGCCTCTAGAGATTCCATACTTGCAGCGTTACCAGTAATCCAGGAGGGGGCAGCTTTTTTATCGGATGCCTCAATTGACTCTGTTAAATTGGCGGCTAGGGCAGCAGGTCTTTCTAATGCTGCGAGAAGAGCCCTATGGTTGAAATGCTGGCCGGGGGATATGCAGACAAAAACAAAACTCTGCGTTATCCCTTGTAAGGGCGAGTATCTATTCGGACCTACCCTGGACGAACTCCTGGAGAAGGCAGGAGATGATAAGAAAAAATTTCCTAACCTTTTCAATCCATATCGTCGTCCCTTCAACAAAAGAAGGTTCAATCGGGGAGGAAGGCGGACCTTCTCACCGGGTAGGGATCGTTCCAGATGGGATGATAAGCGAAAAAGAGGCACAGGTCTCATGCTTCGCCGTAACCCGACGGAAAACAAAAAACAAGACCAATGACTGGCAATCCCGGTGGGAGGGAGACTGTCGCATTTCTCGGCAGAGTGGTCAAAAATCACAAACAGTGTTTGGATAAAAGACACTGCTTCCCATGGTCTCAGACTTGAGTTTGTCCATACCCCACGGGACAAATTCCAGTTAACACCCTGGCGCTCATCTCCCACTGAACAATTTGCCTTAGAAGAGGAAGTGAGGACTCTTTGCTCCAAAAATGTTTTGATTGAAGTGCCGTATTCTCAGGCAGGGAAAGGGTTCTACTCTCCCCTTTTCCTAATTCAAAAGCCGGATATGTCTTATAGGACCATTATAAACCTTAAGGGTCTCAATAAGTTTTTGGTGAAACATACCTTCAAAATGGAGTCCATCAATTCAACAATAAAAATGCTTTTCAACAATTGTTTTATGGTAGTAGTGGATTTGAAAGATGCCTACTATCATGTACCCATTCACGCTGATTTCCAACGATACCTAAGGGTAGCAGTACTAATGGGGGGTAGGATTCAACATTTTCAGTTCAGGGCACTCCCCTTCGGGATAACTTCTGCTCCTAGAGTGTTCACTAAAATAATCGCTGAAGTCATGGCACACTTAAGAGAATCAAACGTCCTTATAATTCCTTACTTGGATGATTTCCTCATTGTAGGGAACTCGATAGATCACTGTGTCACAACGGGAGGTTACTAAAGCCAAGCTAGAACACCTGGGTTGGATCATAAACTTCGAAAAATCTAAGTTACAGCCCCTAAATATTCAAAAGTTCCTGGGTCTAATGTTGGATTCAGTGACACAACAGTGTCTCCTCCCCATAGAAAAAATAGATCTAATTCAAATTTATGTGTTAAATGCAATTAATACACCTTCCATGACACTTAGGCAAGCAATGTCCCTACTTGGGTCACTCACATCTTGCATTCCAGCAGTTAAGTGGGCTCAGTTCCACACCAGATCCCTACAAAGAGAAGTCTTGTTCCATGACAGAGCCTTGGGAGGCGCGTTAAATGGGAAAATAACGTTAGAGCCAACCACGCTAGATTCCCTTAGGTGGTGGTCAGATAAAAAGAATTTATCAGCAGGGGTCCCCTGGATAGTAAATGTGTCCCGGGTGATAACCACGGATGCCAGCTCTTCAGGGTGGGGAGCCTACATGGGGGACATGGTGGTCCAGGGACAATGGGAACCCTTCACAACATTCTCATCCAACCAGAGGGAGTTGTTGGCGGTTGAATTGGCTGTTAAAAAATTCCTCATATATCTGCAGGGCCAGCACGTCAGAATTCTGTCGGACAACAGAGTTGCAGTCGCTTACATAAACCGGCAAGGGGGAACTCGTTCCGAGACATTGATGCAAATCACGGATCGATTGTTCCAGATGGCAGAGCTCAATTTTCTATCTTTGACGGCTCTCCACATCAAAGGAAAGGAAAATGTGGCAGCAGATTAAGGCAAGGAGAGTGGTCTCTCAACGAAGACATTTTCAATCTGATCGTCTGCAGATGGGGTCAACCAGTGGTAGACCTGTTCGCCACCAGAAACAGAAAAGTAAAACTTTTTTGCTCGCTAAATCCCAGGGAAAATCCCTTGGCTGTGGACGCGTTTCTGATAAAATGGGATTTTCCACTGGCCTATGCTTTCCCACCACTGAACCCGATACCTCTAGTGGTGAGGAAAATCAGGGAGGATCGAGCGAAAGTCATCCTTATCGCCCCCTTTTGGCCCAGAAGAACCTGGTTTGCCTGGCTCAAGACAATGTCTGTATCGGTTCCCTGGGTACTACCAGAGATCCCGAACCTGCTTTCTCAGGGACCGATCTCCCATCCACAAGTGGCAGCACTCCATTTAACGGCGTGGAGTTTGAACGGTCACTATTAGTGGGGAAAGGCTTCTCTCCAAATTTAGTCGAGACACTCCTAAAGAGTAGAAAGCAAGTAACTACAAAAATCTACTCTAGAACTTGGAGGAAGTTCTTGTCTTGTTCAAGATTTGACATCCAAGACGGGATACCAATACAACAAATCTTAGAGTTCCTACAGAGGGGTTTCGAGTTAAAACTCTCTACTAGTACCCTTAGAGTACAGGTCTCAGCTCTGGGTGCCCTGTTTTCATGCAATATAGCAAACAATTATTGGATAGCGAGGTTTATGAAGGCAGTTAGTAGATCTAGACCGGTATATAAGGATAGGACAGTTCTATGGGATTTAAATTTAGTTCTGTCCTCTCTAACAAAACCCCCCTTTGAACCTCTGCAAGAGGCCTCAATCAAAATGTTGACACTTAAGACCGCCTTCCTGATTGCCATAACCTCAGCTCGCAGGATAGGGGATATCCAGGCGCTTTCCAGAGCTCCTCCATACACAGAAATCTTATCAGACAGAGTAGTCCTTAGACCAGACCCGGCATATCTGCCGAAGGTAGCGTCACGTTTCCATAGATCACAGGAGATAGTTTTGCCATCCTTTATTCCTAAGCCCTCTAATCCTAAAGAGCAGGAGCTTCATACGTTAGACGTCAGGAGATCTCTTCTTCAGTATATTTCAGCTACTGATAATTGGAAGAAAGATGGAGCACTGTTTCTTTCATTCCAAGGTCCAAGGAAAGGATTTAGAGTGTCAAAATATTCACTAGCCAAATGGATAAGGGAAACTATATCTCTAGCTTATACAGCAGGTGGGGGGCCAGCTCCGCAGAATCTAAAGGCACATTCCACCCGGGCCATGGCGTCATCCTGGGCAGAGAGATCTGGAGTGTCAGTGGAGCAAATATGTAAGGCGGCCACTTGGTCATCTCCTTCCACTTTCTTTAAACACTATCGGTTGGATTTGGGGTCCTCCTCTGATCTCTCCTTTGGGTTAAGGGTGCTACAGACTATAGTCCCTCCCTAAGGTAGCTTACATCTCTGTAAATCTCTCGTAGTGCTGTCATGGGAGTCCGAATAAAGCATTAAGCTACTTACTGGTAGCGGCATTTTTCGGAGGCCCATGACAGCACCCTTAGTTCCCTCCCTATTCACGTGGGGGTAGCACTTCCTGATATGTAAATAGTGTAGTATGTAAATCTCACATATGGTGTCTGGTTACAATATAGTAGATTATTTTTTGGTTTCCAAATGTATATAATGTATGTTTGTGTAACACTAACCGCGGTAGTCCTCTCAGGCTCTGAAATACAACTGATGCATGGGAGAGGTGCCGCCCTTTTGTATCTGTAGGTTTCCTGTTCCTTAAGGGCGGATCCCCTCTCTCGTAGTGCTGTCATGGGCCTCCGAAAAATGCCGCTACCAGTAAGTAGCTTAATGCTTTTCCGTGTCAGCAATTACAGTGCCTACAAGTAGTATTCAACGCCCTGCAGATTTAGCAGGTTTACACATTTGGAATTAACTTGGCATTGTGACATTTGGACTGTAGATCAGCCTGGAAGTGTGAAATGCACTGCAGCAAAAAAGAATGTTATTTCTTTGTTTATTTTTTTTTTAAATTGTGAAAAGTCTTTTCAGAGGGTCATTTATTATTTAACCCCTCAACCCACCAGAATTCTGTTTGGTTCCCCTAAAGTATTAAGAAGTAGTTCAGGCACAAAGAACAATGAGCTTCACATGTTTGGATTAATTATCTTTTTCCAGCCTTTTCTGACTATTTAAGACCCTCCCCAAACTTGTGAACAGCACTCATACATGGTCAACTGTTATGAAAGGCAATTCAGTACTACAATGGACATAGCGGTCAGAGCACATACAGTGATCTGACAATAACCCAAAATCATAGAACGAGCTCTGAGACGTGGGAACTCTGCAGACCGCAATCCCTAATCCTCTCCAAACACCACTAGAGGCAGCCGTGGATTGCGCCTAACTCTGCCTATGCAACTCGGCACAGCCTGAGAAACTAACTAGCCTGAAGATAGCAAATAAGCCTACCTTGCCTCAGAGAAATACCCCAAAGGAAAAGGCAGCCCCCCACATATAATGACTGAGTTAAGATGAAAAGACAAACGTAGAGATGAAATAGATTCAGAAAAGTGAGGCCCGACTTTCTTAACAGATCGAGGATAGAAAAGGTAACTTTGCGGTCTACACAAAACCCTAAAGAAAACCACGCAAAGGGGGCAAAAAGACCCTCCGTACCGAACTAACGGCATGGAGGTACACCCTTTGCGTCCCAGAGCTTCCAGCAACAAATTAGACAAGCTGGACAGAAAAAATGGCAAACAAATAGCAAAGAAGAACTTAGCTATGCAGAGCAGCAGGCCACAGGAATGATCCAGGGAAAAGCAAGTCTAACACTGGAACATTGACAGGAAGCCAGGATCAAAGCATTAGGTGGAGTTAAGTAGAGAAGCACCTAACGACCTCACCAGATCACCTGAGGGAGGAAACTCAGAAGCCGCAGTACCACTTCCCTCCACCAACAGAAGCTCACAGAGAGAATCAGCCGAAGTACCACTTGTGACCACAGGAGGGAGCTCTGCCACAGAATTCACAACAGTACCCCCCCCTGAGGAGGGGTCACCGAACCCTCACCAGAGCCCCCAGGCCGACCAGGACGAGCCACATGAAAGGCACGAACAAGATCGGGAGCATGGACATCAGAGGCCAAAACCCAGGAATTATCTTCCTGAGCATAACCCTTCCATTTAACCAGATACTGGAGTTTCCGTCTAGAAACACGAGAATCCAAAATCTTCTCCACAATATACTCCAACTCCCCCTCCACCAAAACCGGGGCAGGAGGATCAACAGATGGAACCATAGGTGCCACGTATCTCCGCAACAATGACCTATGGAATACGTTATGTATGGAAAAAGAATCTGGAAGGGTCAGACGAAAAGACACAGGATTAAGAACCTCAGAAATCCTATACGGACCAATGAAACGAGGTTTAAACTTAGGAGAGGAAACCTTCATAGGAATATGACGAGAAGATAACCAAATCAGATCCCCAACACGAAGTCGGGGACCCACACGGCGTCTGCGATTAGCAAAACGTTGAGCCTTCTCCTGGGACAAGGTCAAATTGTCCACTACATGAGTCCAAATCTGCTGCAACCTGTCCACCACAGTATCCACACCAGGACAGTCCGAAGACTCAACCTGTCCTGAAGAGAAACGAGGATGGAACCCAGAATTGCAGAAAAATGGCGAAACCAAGGTAGCCGAGCTGGCCCGATTATTAAGGGCGAACTCAGCCAAAGGCAAAAAGGACACCCAGTCATCCTGATCGGCAGAAACAAAGCATCTCAGATATGTTTCCAAGGTCTGATTGGTTCGTTCGGTCTGGCCATTAGTCTGAGGATGGAAAGCCGAGGAAAAAGACAAGTCAATGCCCATCCTACCACAAAAGGCTCGCCAAAACTTTGAAACAAACTGGGAACCTCTGTCAGAAACGATATTCTCTGGAATGCCATGTAAACGAGCCACATGCTGGAAGAACAATGGCACCAAATCAGAGGAGGAAGGCAATTTAGACAAGGGTACCAGATGGACCATCTTAGAAAAGCGATCACAGACCACCCAAATGACTGACATCTTTTGAGAAACGGGAAGATCAGAAATAAAATCCATAGAGATGTGTCCAGGGCCTCTTCGGGACCGGCAAGGGCAAAAGCAACCCACTGGCACGAGAACAGCAGGGCTTAGCCCGAGCACAAATCCCACAGGACTGCACAAAAACACGCACATCCCTCGACAGAGACGGCCACCAAAAGGATCTAGCCACCAACTCTCTGGTACCAAAGATTCCAGGATGACCAGCCAACACCGAACAATGAACCTCAGAGATAACTTTATTGGTCCACCTATCAGGGACAAACAGTCTCTCCGCTGGACAACGATCAGGTTTATTAGCCTGAAATTTTTGCAGCACCCGCCGCAAATCAGGGGAGATGGCAGACACAATTACTCCTTCCTTGAGGATACCCGCCGGCTCAGACAAACCCGGAGAGTCGGGCATAAAACAACTAGACAGAGCATCCGCCTTCACATTTTTAGAGCCCGGAAGGTACGAAATCACAAAGTCAAAACGGGCAAAAAACAGCGACCAACGAGCCTGTCTAGGATTCAACCGCTTAGCAGACTCGAGATAAGTCAAGTTCTTATGATCAGTCAATACCACCACGCGATGCTTAGCTCCTTCAAGCCAATGACGCCACTCCTCGAATGCCCACTTCATGGCCAGCAACTCTCGGTTGCCCACATCATAATTTCGCTCAGCAGGCGAAAACTTCCTGGAAAAAAAGCGCATGGTTTCATCACTGAGCAATCAGAACCTCTCTGCGACAAAACAGCCCCTGCTCCAATCTCAGAAGCATCAACCTCGACCTGGAACGGAAGAGAAACATCTGGTTGACACAACACAGGGGCACAAGAAAAACGACGCTTCAACTCTTGAAAAGCCTCCACAGCAGCAGAAGACCAATTGACCAAATCAGCACCCTTCTTGGTCAAATCGGTCAATGGTTTGGCAATACTAGAAAAATTGCAGATGAAGCGACGATAAAAATTAGCAAAGCCCAGGAACTTTTGCAGACTTTTCAGAGATGTCGGCTGAGTCCAATCATGGATGGCTTGGACCTTAACAGGATCCATCTCGATAGTAGAAGGGGAAAAGATGAACCCCAAAAATGAAACCTTCTGCACACCAAAGAGACACTTTGATCCCTTCACAAACTAAGAATTAGCACGCAGGACCTGAAAAACGGTTCTGACCTGCTTCACATGAGACTCCCAATCATCCGAGAAGATCAAAATGTCATCCAAGTACACAATCAGGAATTTATCCAGGTACTCTCGGAAGATGTCATGCATAAAGGACTGAAACACTGATGGAGCATTGGCAAGTCCGAATGGCATCACTAGATACTCAAAATGACCCTCGGGCGTATTAAATGCAGTTTTCCATTCATCTCCTCGCCTGATTCGCACCAGATTATACGCACCACGAAGATCTATCTTGGTGAACCAACTAGCCCCCTTAATCCGAGCAAACAAATCAGATAACAATGGCAAGGGGTACTGAAATTTAACCGTGATCTTATTTAGAAGGCGGTAATCTATACAAGGTCTCAGCGAACCATCCTTCTTGGCTACAAAAAAGAACCCTGCTCCTAATGGTGACGATGACGGGCGAATATGCCCCTTCTCCAGGGATTCCTTCACATAACTGCGCATAGCGGCGTGCTCAGGCACGGATAAATTAAACAGTCGACCTTTTGGGAATTTACTACCAGGAATCAAATTGATAGCACAATCACAATCCCTATGCGGAGGTAGGGCATCGGACTTAGGCTCATCAAATACATCCCGGTAATCAGACAAGAACTCTGGAACCTCAGAAGGGGTGGATGACGAAATTGACAGAAATGGAACATCACCATGTACCCCCTGACAACCCCAGCTGGACACCGACATGGATTTCCAATCTAATACTGGATTATGGGCTTGTAGCCATGGCAACCCCAACACGACCACATCATGCAGATTATGCAACACCAGAAAGCGAATAACCTCCTGATGTGCAGGAGCCATGCACATGTTCAGCTGGGTCCAGTATTGAGGCTTATTCTTGGCCAAAGGCGTGGCATCAATTCCTCTCAATGGAATAGGACACTGCAAGGGCTCTAAGAGAAACCCACAACGCTTAGCATACTCCAAGTCCATCAAATTCAGGGCAGCGCCTGAATCCACAAATGCCATGACAGAATACGATGACAAAGAGCAGATCAAGGTAACGGACAGAAGAAATTTTGACTGTACCGTACCAATGGTGGCAGACCTAGCGAACCGCTTAGTGCGCTTAGGACAATCAGAGATAGCATGAGTGGAATCACCACAGTAGAAACACAGCCCATTCAGACGTCTGTGTTCTTGCCGTTTAAATGGTGCACAGATTTACGCTCACGCAAGCGTCGACCGATCTGAATGGCCAAAGACATAGACTCATTCAAACCAGCAGGCATAGGAAATCCCACCATGACATCCTTAAGGGCTTCAGAGAGACCCTTTCTGAACATAGCTGCCAGCGCAGATTCATTCCATTGAGTGAGCACGGACCACTTTCTAAATTTCTGACAATATACCTCTATCTCATCCTGACCCTGACAAAGCGCCAGCAAATTTTTCTCTGCCTGATCCACTGAATTAGGTTCATCGTACAGCAATCCGAGCGCCAGGAAAAACGCATCGATATTACTCAATGCAGGATCTCCTGGCGCAAGAGAAAATGCCCAGTCCTGAGGGTTGCCGCGCAAAAAAGAAATAACAATCAAAACCTGTTGAACTGGATCACCAGAGGAGCGAGGTTTCAAGGCCAGAAATAATTTACAATTATTTTTGAAACTCAGAAACTTAGTTCTATCTCCAAAAAACAAATCAGGAATAGGAATTCTTGGTTCCAACATAGCTTTCTGATCAATAGTGTCTTGAATCTTTTGTACTCTTGCCGAGAGCTGATCCACAAATGAAGACAGACTTCTAATGTCCATCGCTACACCTGTGTACTGAACCACCCAAATGTCTAGGGGAAAAAAAAAAAGCAAAACACAGTGCAAAGAAGAAAAAAAATGGTCTCAGAACTTCCTTTTTCCCTCTATTGAGAATCATTAGTACTTTTGGCTTCCTGTACTGTTATGAAAGGCAATTCAGTACTACAATGGACATAGCGGTCAGAGCACATACAGTGATCTGACAATAACCCAAAATCATAGAACGAGCTCTGAGACGTGGGAACTCTGCAGACCGCAATTCCTAATCCTCTCCAAACACCACTAGAGGCAGCCGTGGATTGCGCCTAACTCTGCCTATGCAACTCGGCACAGCCTGAGAAACTAACTAGCCTGAAGATAGCAAATAAGCCTACCTTGCCTCAGAGAAATACCCCAAAGGAAAAGGCAGCCCCCCACATATAATGACTGAGTTAAGATGAAAAGACAAACGTAGAGATGAAATAGATTCAGAAAAGTCAGGCCCGACTTTCTTAACAGATCGAGGATAGAAAAGGTAACTTTGCGGTCTACACAAAACCCTAAAGAAAACCATACAAAGGGGCAAAAAGACCCTCCGTACCGAACTAATGGCACGGAGGTACACCCTTTGCGTCCCAGAGCTTCCAGCAACAGATTAGACAAGCTGGACAGAAAAAATAGCAAACAAATAGCAAAGAAGAACTTAGCTATGCAGAGCAGCAGGCCACAGGAATGATCCAGGGAAAAGCAAGTCCAACACTGGAACATTGACAGGAAGCCAGGATCAAAGCATTAGGTGGAGTTAAGTAGAGAAGCACCTAACGACCTCACCAGATCACCTGAGGGAGGAAACTCAGAAGCCGCAGTACCACTTCCCTCCACCAACAGAAGCTCACAGAGAGAATCAGCCGAAGTACCACTTGTGACCACAGGAGGGAGCTCTGCCACAGAATTCACAACAGTCAACATGGGAAAGACAAAGGAGCATTCCAAGGCCATCAGAGACAAGATCGTGGAGGGTCACAAGGCTGGCAAGGGGTACAAAACCCTTTCCAAGGAGTTGGGCCTACCTGTCTCCGCTGTTGGGAGCATCATCCAGAAGTGGAAGGCTTATGGAACTACTGTTAGCCTTCCACGGCCTGGACAGCCTTTAAAAAAGTTTCCTCCCGTGCCGAGGCCAGGCTTGTCCGAAGAGTCAAGGCTAACCCAAGGACAACAAGGAAGGAGCTCCGGGAAGATCTCATGGCAGTGGGGACATTGGTTTCAGTCAATACCATAAGTAACGTACTCCACCGCAATGGTCTCCGTTCCAGACGAGCCCGTAAGGTACCTTTACTTTCAAAGCATCATGTCAAGGCTCGTCTACAGTTTGCTCATGATCACTTGGAGGACTCTGAGACTGACTGGTTCAAGGTTCTCTGGTCTGATGAGATCTTTGGTGCCAACCACACACGTGATGTTTGGAGACTGGATGGCACTGCATTCGACCCCAAGAATACCATCCCTACAGTCAAGCATGGTGGTGGCAGCATCATGCTGTGGGGCTGTTTTTCAGCCAAGGGGCCTGGCCATCTGGTCCGCATCCATGGGAAGATGGATAGCACGGCCTACCTGGAGATTTTGGCCAAGAACCTCCGCTCCTCCATCAAGGATCTTAAGATGGGTCGTCATTTCATCTTCCAACAAGACAACGACCCAAAGCACACAGCCAAGAAAACCAAGGCCTGGTTCAAGAGGCAAAAAATCAAGGTGTTGCAGTGGCCTAGTCAGTCTCCTGACCTTAACCCAATTGAAAACTTGTGGAAGGAGCTCAAGATTAAAGTCCACATGAGACACCCAAAGAACCTAGATAACTTGGAGAAGATCTGCATGGAGGAGTGGGCCAAAATAACTCCAGAGACCTGTGCCGGCCTGATCAGGTCTTATAAAAGATGATTATTAGCTGTAATTGCAAACAAAGGTTATTCCACAAAATATTAAACCTAGGGTTGAATAATAATTGACCCACACTTTTATGTTTAAAATTTATAAAAATTTAACTGAGCAACAAAACTTTTTGGTTTGTAAGATTTATGCATCTGTTAATAAATCCTGCTCTTGTTTGAAGTTTGAAGGCTCTAACTTATTTGCATCTTATTAAACCTGCTAAATCTGCAGGGGGTTGAATACTACTTGTAGGCATTGTATAGACAACCTTCGACATGATCATCTATATATCTACTATGGGTTACCAAAGAAAGGTATTTGCAAAAAAAAAAAAAAAAAAAGTATACCACCTCCTAAAATAAAACATTTTAAACAGATGTGTGAATATTTTTCTGCCCAATGATGACAGAATCTGTCATCATTCTGGCTAACACGGTACCACAATACAATTTGTTATTGTACATCATAAACAGATGTGTGTACCTTTTAACTTTTCACAAATTTCATTGGAGGACCCTAAATTCTCATACAACAAATTCAATACACTATGGTATCTCAGAGTACTAGTAACGCCCTCGACAGGCTTCTATTCACATCACGACCCCTAGAAGGCCACATAAACATCTCCAGAATAATGCAATTGGCCTATGTGGAGCCAAAAAGAAAGGTAAGGAATGACCCATCTGTATACATCTCCAAGCTATAACCACAGTTAAAATTGTCATCTTACAAGACCACTACGAAAACTGGCGGTTTGCGCTCAGATGGGGCTTTGATTCTAATATAGGCACAAAAATATGCTAGTCCAAAACTGACCTAGGAAAAACTGTGAAACTGCTATACTTGCGGCAACTTTTGAACATTAAGAAATCAAAGACCGGTAACAATGCTGCAACTTAAATGGCTATTTTCCAGTTGTCTCTTAAAGCGAACTTGTCACCAAGACTTTGCTAAGTAAACTATAGACGCTGTCAGGTTGGCGATGTTATGCTGATTAAAATAATACCTTGGTTGATTAAATCCATCTTGTGGTTGTTGCTTAATCTGTATTTCCAGTTTTGAGTTAATGAGATTCTCGTGCTTCGGGGCGGGGCTTTATGTGGTGCCCTGCTTACATATGCATCTGTATGGGCTTATGACAGGTCACTGATCCTTCATTGACCTGCCTCCTATTTACCATAATGCATTTACTATTGTAGGGTTCGAAAAAAAAAAAATCACCTCCAGTAAAATGGCGGCAGCAACTGTGTAGTTTAATCCATCTCTTAACAATAAGTGTTACCCCGCAAGTGCCAGGGCCACTTAGCTGAAGCCAATTTTTTTTCCTACAGCATCTATCACTTGCCAATAGATGCTACTGCGCAAGCACCGTCATTTTGCTGGGGGAAAACAATGTGGCTGCAGCAATATGGCACTGATGGCGGCACTTGCACAGCAGCATCTATCCACTTGCTGATAGATGCTACTGTGCAGGCACTGCTGCTACAGCCACATTTTTTTCCTCCAGAACAATGGCTATAAAGACATCAATGGGCTTAAGAGAGGTTACTGGTATGCTAAGAGTTAACTCCTCTCTGGAATATAGCTACTACACACTCTGCCAGGTTCTGGAGGCTGAGCTCTATGGAAACGATATGTTCACTATGGAAGCTAAAAGCGCTCATTACAGCAGAATGGAATGACAGACAAGTAAAGTAAAGTCCATTGCAATTTTGCTTATTTTTATGCTGTCTAATTAAAGCAATTTAAGAATTTGAGAACTTTGCTTTAATATTAAAGCAGAAGTTGTGCTAGTCTTGAGTTGCACAACTTTCACGAGAAAATTTATTGAAAATGTTGGTGTACAACACTAATAAATGATTATAGAGAGAAACTGTTGAGTGACAAACTTACATTTCCCAAACGTTAACAAATAAATCAGCAAGGTGCACAGTGAGCGACTACACCTGTGTCCAAGGTTTCTCATTTGTCAGTCTCCCTACACTTAGCAGCTGATCGCTTATACTTATTAGGACCTTCCTGAAGACTTCTTAAGGTGACACTAGAAGAACACTAGAACAGGAGGATCAGGAGGTCCTTTATTGTATCAGGATTTTCACAAGATTTCATTTATGATGTTTAAAATGGACAGAAAGTATTCACTATTAGGGCTCACTCACACTGCCATATGTTCTCTAATGTGGGAGAATCAGACCCAGTTTGGGAGAATCCCATCACAGGTGTTGAGAGGATGGAGAACGTAATTTCTCAATGTTCTCCATTGTCTCTGTGCGCTGTACTCAAACTTATATGGCTGCACATGGTCCGAATATCAGAGCCACTCGCAGCATTCTGGGACAGTTTTCACATGCAAAGTTGGCATGAGAAATAAATTGCAGATATGCACCGCTCCATAGTGTATCATTGGGCCGATATCGGATAAAGCATCAGATACCACTTGTCCGTGTTCTATGGTAGATTTAACCCTTAGGCACACACGGATCAATAATGAGATTTTACACATAGATAACAGGAAATACACTTTATTTGGTAACAGACAAAATTATAATACATTATATTACATCAAGATGTACAAGTGAAGGATAGAACTAAAGATGTATACTGCCAAGATCACAGGCCTGTTATTCCAGGATTTACCTTATTAAAAAAAAAAAAAAAGTCTTGCCCAGCTTCCACCAAGAAAATATGCCATTTCAGCTTTTTGCCCTCTGTGCCCGCTAAACACTGCAAGGCTGCGCTATTGTTATACAGGCTGGTGGGCAGTGTAACATTACTCAATTCTCAGTTTTCTGCCTACAGTCCCCTACACCCTTGCATTTTACATGTCTTTCTCTCCATGCTGGTACACACTCTACTCCCCTCCTAGTTACTGTGGACAGTCCCAGTTTCCTTCCTTTTTTAGCCGCCATAAATGTAGTCCCCAGCAAGTTTCTTAGTTTCCTTCTCCCTCTGGTAGTTGTAAATGTAGTCATCAATAAGTTGCGTGTCAGTCTACTTCCCTCTCTAGCAGCCGTAAACATAGTCCCCAGTCAATCTCCTTCTCCCTCGGACAGCCATAAAGTTCCCAATGTATTCCCTTGCACATAGTTAAATAAGAATTATATCCTTGAGTCTATAGAAGAGATCCGTGCTCATACGTCAATCCCCAGTGGCAGTCTTAGCTTTGCAATATATTACCATGTTACTGTACAGACTCTGCAGGATGAAAGCAATTCTTGTGTAAGCTGCTGTCCGGCGAACAGAGGATCACTATACCAAGAATATGAATGGCGGAAGAGTGACTGAGTGGCCATCAGCAATCCACTCCAATGGACCTGCACATTGATATACTTTTTGAACACCAGGATGGCGCAATGCTATGCAAGTAAGCATCATAATTTGTTAGTTTTTCTTAAAAGCCTTTAATTGGCAATATTACAATTTTTCTTAATCTGCACAATAAATATACTTACTCTTGGGATAACCCCTTTAAAACCAGAAACATCTTGTCCTAGCGCTTCTGTCAGATTTACACTTTGGAAGTTTAAAGTCATTTAATAGCACCAAATGTGTTTTTACACAGTAAAGACATTATCAAATCACAGCCTGAGCAGGCTATAGCCTCAGATATATGTACAGATGCAAATAATATTCATTTGGGCTAAATAATGGCATGCAGTTTCAAGCTACAAATTATATTCATGCACATCACAGGCAGCCTTATCTAAAAAAAACACATGCTACTTTTCTGTCCAACTCTCAAAGTTGTCACCATGGCCCCAAGGCAAACCCAAATCTCAAATACATGCACTGAACCGGCCTTTTCCGAAGAGAATAGACAAAAATATCGTTATCCACTCAGCTGCACACTTTCATGAAACCCACTGCCAATGGAAGAAATCCCACAACTTGCAGCACCTTTCACATACGATCAGTCACTTTAATGGCCAAAAAACCCAATAGAAGATAGGAGAATAATAGCGGAAACTGCGTCCTTGATGAAAACCGATCAGCATGCAACATTAAAGGCGCAGATTCTGACCTGCGTTTTCTGCTAAGAAATGCAGAATCTGCAGTCAAATCTGCAACGTGTGCACATAGCCTTAGTAGGTTTTCCACATTGTAGCACCCAGACAATACACATGCATCACATTCCCCGTCTCAGGTTTAGTTTATACAACAATATACATTACAGCAGCAGCGCATGTTCACATGTGCACAGATGTAGCAGAGCTGAAGTGAGCATTAAATATGTAAATGGGGTAAAAAGCGGAAATAAGTTGGAGACCGGAGTAGTCTTGAAGGCTAGTCGTGTTGCTATCTTTTCAGTTAACCATTAAATGGCATCAAGTACAGGGCACTCCCAATTCTGATGATTTTTTAAAATGTAAAGAAAGCTGCAGGACACCGCGCCCTGGAGAACCACAGCACACAGCATCTGCAGCTCGGATTCACTGCATGTATGAACTGGGCCCTGTTCAGACTGAGTTTTCCCTAGGGTGCTTTCACACTGCATTTTGGCATCTGTTCTTTGGTCCTGTTGAAGTTTAATGTCCGAATACCTGTAAAACAGGATTCGGGGGTATGCGCCGATGGGGCCATAGACTAATGGTGCCAACAGAACATGTATCATATTCGGCCATGTACGCCTACTGGAGACGGCCACTCACATGCATGAGTTGAAGTGAAGGACAGCATCCAATCCAGGTGAAAAAATTCCTCTTTATTGTGCTTTATGGCACAATAAAGAGGACATTTTTCACCTGGATTGGATGCTGTCCTTCACTTCAACTCATGGTATGTACTCTTCCACTTGGGTACCGTGGAAATAGGACGGGTGTCCGTTTTTGTCAGTTGTGCTGTCAGCCGCCATTTCTCTGTTTTGGCCACCTACATGCAGTCTACTAGGTCAGTGTCCTCCTCTAGTAGGCGTATACGCCCGAATATGATGCACACGTTCAGTCGGCACCATTACAGTCTATGGCCCCGTCGGTGCACATGCCTGAATCCTGTTTTGCGCGGGTTTGGACGCAAGCCCTGACTGGATCAACAAATGCATACCAAGACACAGTGTGAAAGCAGCCTGAAAGCTCCCCTCCAGTTTCACAAAAAACAGGCTACTGTTACACTTATCCACCCCGGGGCTTGGAGACATCACCATCCATTCATTCATGGACAGTTGTCATTGGAGCTTCAGCTGATCCTACCATAGCAACAGTGCCCCCCCTCACTGGATCCGGTCATGGTCAGTAGTGGGTGACAGCTGGCTGTGGGGATGATCACTGGGAACTCCTACAGATGGATTCTGGAAACTGCAGAGATGGATGCTAGATGCTGCGGAGTTGCATGGGTGCCCACCACACCAGCGAATCTTTCCTTAGTGAGTAGGGTCCCTTGCCTTGTAGGCAGTTTATCAAACAGCTTTTGCCAGAAACCAACACAGTGAAAGTTAGCATCCGTGCCCTCATTATAGTTATCCTGGGGGGACACAATCAGTGGGCTCAGAGTTGGCCAGTGTGGACAGGGCTGTAAGGGAGAGGTATCCCACTGTAGGGCTATACAATAAGCTGTATAGGAGAGGTAGCCCACTGTAGGACTATACAACAGGCTGTATGAGAGAGGTATCCCACTGTAGGGCTATACAATAAGCTGTATAGGAGAGGTAGCCCACTGTAGGGCTATACAATAGGCTGTATAGGAGAGGTAGCCCACTGTAGGGCTATACAATAGGCTGTATAGGAGAGGTAGCCCACTGTAGGGCTATACAATAGGCTGTATAGGAGAGGTATCCCACTGTAGGGCTATACAATAAGCTGTATAGGAGAGGTAGCCCACTGTAGGGCTATACAATAGGCTGTATAGGAGAGGTAGCCCACTGTAGGGCTATACAATAGGCTGTATAGGAGAGGTAGCCCACTGTAGGGCTATACAGTAGGCTGTATAGGAGAGGTAGCCCACTGTAGGGCTATACAGTAGGCTGTATAGGAGAGGTAGCCCACTGTAGGGCTATACAATAGGCTGTATAGGAGAGGTAGCCCACTGTAGGGCTATACAGTAGGCTGTATAGGAGAGGTAGCCCACTGTAGGGCTATACAATAGGCTGTATAGGAGAGGTATCCCACTGTAGGGCTATACAATAAGCTGTATAGGAGAGGTAGCCCACTGTAGGGCTATACAGTAGGCTGTATAGGAGAGGTAGCCCACTGTAGGGCTATACAATAAGCTGTATAGGAGAGGTAGCCCACTGTAGGGCTATACAATAGGCTGTATAGGAGAGGTATCCCACTGTAGGGCTATACAATAAGCTGTATAGGAGAGGTATCCCACTGTAGGGCTATACAGTAGGCTGTATAGGAGAGGTAGCCCACTGTAGGGCTATACAATAAGCTGTATAGGAGAGGTAGCCCACTGTAGGGCTATACAATAGGCTGTATAGGAGAGGTAGCCCACTGTAGGGCTATACAATAGACTGTATAGGAGAGGTAGCCCACTGTAGGGCTATACAATAGGCTGTATAGGAGAGGTATCCCACTGTAGGGCTATACAATAAGCTGTATAGGAGAGGTAGCCCACTGTAGGGCTATACAATAGGCTGTATAGGAGAGGTAGCCCACTGTAGGGCTATACAATAGGCTGTATAGGAGAGGTAGCCCACTGTAGGGCTATACAGTAGGCTGTATAGGAGAGGTAGCCCACTGTAGGGCTATACAGTAGGCTGTATAGGAGAGGTAGCCCACTGTAGGGCTATACAATAGGCTGTATAGGAGAGGTAGCCCACTGTAGGGCTATACAGTAGGCTGTATAGGAGAGGTAGCCCACTGTAGGGCTATACAATAGGCTGTATAGGAGAGGTATCCCACTGTAGGGCTATACAATAAGCTGTATAGGAGAGGTAGCCCACTGTAGGGCTATACAATAAGCTGTATAGGAGAGGTAGCCCACTGTAGGGCTATACAATAGGCTGTATAGGAGAGGTAGCCCACTGTAGGGCTATACAACAAGCAGTATAGGAGAGGTAGCCCACTGTAGGGCTATACAATAGGCTGTATAGGAGAGGTAGCCCACTGTAGGGCTATACAATAGGCTGTATAGGAGAGGTAGCCCACTGTAGGGCTATGCAATAGGAAACAACAGCCTTCCAATTAAAGGTAGAAGCCCTTGAAGAAATATCACAATATGACATGGGCTTACATGGTTGTCTTCTCACTTGGGTACAAGTGTGAGAATACATTTCTCCAGTATTGGCCGTTCAGAGGATGATTGTGTTAAAAAGGGGCAGTAAGGTCTGTATGAGCTGTAGAAGCCTGCATACAGTAGATTTAATTGCAGCTTTATATAGCATCACAATTACGGTACCCCCAATTATAGACAAAGCTCTGCTACATCTGTTTAAAGAATTAAAATATTAAACTAAAAAGCTTTTTATTGCATCATTTTTAAGGTTCATTTAGAAAACCGTTCACGCAGAAAACTCAATATAGGTTATCAGAAGCCAAGTATATCGCCTTCATGCAGCAAATAGAAAAATAAATAAATAAAAGGAGAGAACACAAAATGTTTCCCTAGCAATGCAGCATTGAAAATAAAAGCCACGAAAAGTTTAGAAAAGACAGGAAATGAATGTGAAAGTGTGGCGGATCACTGCACATTTAGAACACGGGCTGAGACACCATGGTGCCAGTCTCGCAATTTGGTATACTTTGGGCTAATGATTTGAACAGGAACTTTTTCCCTACAAAGAAAGAAAAGATAGGAAAAGACAAAGGAAAAACAAAGTAAAAATAAAGATATTTTATCCATTGAAACTTGGTGGTTACTCACACCACATAATGTAGCAAGCCACATTACAGAATGCGGAATACACAGGAGGGTGACAAATCGACAACATACAGGGATGTAAGAACGAGGAGGCATGCAGAACTCCATACTGACCAGACCGCTCACATGCGACCAGTGACTAAGCTCCAGAACATAAGTATTTCAGCACAAACATTCACAGCTCTCACATGCCAACAGAAAAGACTAAACTTACTTGTCTTTTTTCACATTTTCAGGCTCTGGTTCTGTAACTGAAAAGTAAAAAGAAAGTAATATCAGATAATATTAAAGGTTATGGTTCCCGTACTTTAGAAACAGTCACTTCTCCTATCCATAGTCCATGTCAGGTATTGCAGCTGAGGCCCATTCACCTGAAAGCCCAGAGACCAAAGTGGACAGCGAGAACCACTGAACAGGTGTGGTGTTTAGGATGTGTCCAAAGCTTGGCACCAAAACACTGGGCACAGCAAACTCATTCCCAAGTGCGGTTTTTATATATCCACTATATAGAGAAAAGCATAGGGACACCGACATATTGCACCTTCAGACATTGTAAGTACATCACATTCTAAACCCATAAACATTAAAGGCAATCTGTCAGCAGGATTTCATCCCCCAAACTATTCTATTTATGCATGTAGCTATCCAAGTCAAACTCAGCGGTGCCTTACACGGCCAATTCGTTCCTCCGTTACTGAGTAATCAGCGTTTGAATTGATATGCAAAATGAGGCTGAAGGACTAGGTTATATCTGAAGCCTCTGTCACACCAGCTCTATTCCAAGCCCAGTGCCGCCTCCTCCTTCGTGACCGAGAGCTCCTTTGCCTGAAGTCACACAGCAAAGAGGATGTCAGTCAAGGAAGAGGAGGAAGGGCAGAAAAAACAGCTCAAATGACAGAGCCTTCAGATTTACAGCTTCATTTGCATAACAATTCAAAAGCGGAATTCCCAGTAACAGAGCAATGGATTGGCCATGTACATGCATTGCTGGACTTTTCTCTTAAAGAGCTACATGCACTTGTACTGTAGACAGCTGCGGGCTTACATTATCAAATGAGCAGAGCATCAAGTAAGGGACATGGCCGTGGTGAAGCTGATGCAGGGAGAGAACGTGGTGGTTCTGTACCTGCTATGTGCACAACTACAACATCTTCCTCTGCTGCACACAGGAGACAGGACGTTATGCGTCCTTTCGTAATCCCAAATACCACTGCACGAATGTTGAGGCCACAAGATGTTGAAGGTGTTAGACTGGATGGCAGAGTGTGGCTCCAGTTCCTTCACATCATCTTCCACCCAGTCCAGTGCAGAAAGTGCACAGTTGGCACCTGAGGACCATGGTCATCCGGCTTTCATCCCCTTGCAAATCAGTTAAGCAGTCTGAGCCCCAAGTCATGCAGCAGTCTCTTCTGCTTTTTGATGACTGTGCTGGCTGGGCTTCTGTGGCTGCCGCTGATCTAGAAGTGGAAGAGAATGAGTGCACCGATGCCCAACCACTTGTTAGGTTGGATGATGAGTACATGGGAGAGCTAGTGCACATTGTCAGTGGACCACGTCTGATGACGAAACCCCGATTCCAACTGTAGCGCCTTTATACAGTGTGCAGACTGATAAGGGGGGCAGGGTTGAGGAGTCGGTGGAAGAAACCTATAAGCTGCACCCAGCCAGTCTTCAACTCTATTTGCCATTTGTTTCATATGGGGCCCCTTTCCACATATAAAAAAAAAAAAACACAAAAAACTGTGTTGGCTATCTCCTCCTCTTCCACCTATACCGCTACGTCCATCTCCTCCTCCTCAATTTGGACCTGTTCCTCCTGGTTCAAGATTCATATTTTTTATTTCTATTCTGCTTAGCGTAGGGATAGAACACAGCTGTAGCGATGGACAGTATTCGGTTTTGCGTGCAATTTTACAAAAACACTATGTGTACTATGCACCCTTCTCTGTGATAGTACCGTGCGTACTCAAAACTTTTTAGAATCTTCAACTAAGTCAGTGGGAGTGATGTGTGGCAACCATTTTTTCTACTCTTAGGCAACAATGTCCATCATCGTACTGCACCAAACAAAAGGCGCCGTATGTATTCTTGAACCCATATCTGTAGGAGTACAGTAGTTTGCCGAAAGCCACTGTGTGTACTCTGCAACCCTGCCTGTGGCGGTTCTGTGGGCCATTGTCTGGGTGTGCAATTTGTTATCTTCTGTGGGGGAAATGTGAAAACATGCTCTGTGGGTGCAATTTTTCACTGGACTGCAAGTAGCAAGCCTCGCTGCGGATTGCCAGATAGATCCAAGATCACACTACAAGCTTTTCATTTGCGGTATTTGAAAACATACGCTACTGAAGCAAACATTTTGGAGCTGTGGGGGGTATTCTACCCCATGGTCTTTGGGTGAAATTTGTAAGCTGCTAATGTCACCCACAGGCCATGGAGCAGAGTACCTGTACGTTAGCAGCTTACAAATGTCACCCACAGACCATGGGGCAGAGTACCCGTACGTTAGCAGCTTACAAATGTCACCCACAGACCATGGGGTAGAGTACCCATATGTTAGCAGCTTACAAATGTCACCCACAGACCATGGGGCAGAGTACCCGTACATTAGCAGCTTACAAATGTCACCCACAGACCATGGGGCAGAGTACCTCTATGTTAGCAGCTTACAAATGTCACCCACACACCATGGGGCAGAGTACCGTACGTTAGCAGCTTAGAAATGTGACCCACAGGCCATGTGGCAGAGTACCTGTACGTTAGCAGCTTACAAATGTCACCTACAAACCATGGGGCAGAGTACCCGTACGTTAGCAGTTTACAAATGTCACCCACAGACCATGAGGCGGAGTACCCATACGTTAGTAGCTTACAAATGTCACCCACAGACCATGGGGCAGAGTACCGTATGTTAGTAGTAGAGTTGAGCGACTTTTACTTTTTTAGGATCGAGTCGGGTTTCGCAAAACCCAACTTTAACAAAAGTCGGGTCGGGTGAAATCGGCCGATTATTGCGAAAAGTCGGGGGTCGGACGAAACACGAAACCCAATGCAAGTCAATGGGGAATCAAAGTCGGCAGTGAGTGGAGGACAGGAAAACACCTACAGTGCCCATTTTAATGCCAAAAACATCAATTCGTATTTCTTAAGCTTGTCAATCTTAATTTACTTTATAATAATAGTTAGGCATTGAAAACTGGAGGTCATTTGGCTAAAGTTGTGGGGGGGGGAGGCGGTAGGGCTGGCTCAAGATTTTCGTGGGCCCAGGAAACGCAGAATACATCACGGCTGTGGAGCAGGGAGAGGTAAGTATTTCAACTTTGCAAGTGCTGCGATCCTGAGCAAGCAGGGGGGGGGGCCACTAGTTGGCACTGGCACGGGGCCCCTCATAGTACGGCGGTGTGTTTGACGGCGGGCGGCGCCTCCCACTGCCAGAGACCCTTTTGCATACTATGAGGGGCCCTGTGCCAGTGCCAACGAGTATGCCCCCCACCTGATGAAGGAACCTGCACTTTCATCTGCACCTTCCTCTTTGTCCCCGTGTAAGGTGGTATAGTATGCGGGAAGGGGAACCTGACTTTCAGCAGGGTCAGAGTCTGGCTGTGTAGAGTGCAAGGGGAATGTAGTGGTCTTGGTCAATGTACCAGCAGACTCCTCTAGCAGTGGCTGGCCAATGGGCAGGATGAGGAGGAAACACAGATACGGGCCAAATAAGAAAGTAGGCTAAATCCAGTTCAAAATTGGTAACAGGACTAAACAGGCGGCATTGCTTTGTTCAGCTGAGGACAACTGTAATGAGGGGCAGACAGTTACCTGGGCCCAAATAAATAGGCTAAATGCAGTTCAAAATTGCTAACAGGAGTACACAGGCGGTGTTGCTTTGTTCAGTGGCGGACAACTGTAATAAGTGGCTCAGACAGACTTAGTAGGACTAAAATAAAAAAAAGTAGGCTAAATGCAGTTCACAATTGGTAACAGGAGTACACAGGCGGCATAGCTTTTTTCAGCGGAGGACAACTGTTATGAGAGGCTCACACAGTTACTAGGCCCAAGTAAGTAAGTAGGCTAAATGCAGTTCAAAATTAGTAATGGGAGTACACAGGCGGCATTGCTTTGTTCAGTGAAGGACAACTGTAATAAGTGGCTGACACAGTTAGTAGGCCAAAATAATAAAGTGGGCTAAATGTCAGCCAAAAAATGTTCATAAATAAACTGGTGGCATAGCTAGGTACATGGGTGGGCTCCTCTGCTGAGTAGCAGACAGTGATAGTTGGCGCAAAGTATTAACTGGTCTAAATGGAGGCCAGGGTCCCTGTATATTTTTACTATCATCTATCAATTCAACAAATTTGTATTGGCAGTGCCATTGAAGGATTTAACAGCACAGATTACACAGTGGTGGAGCAGGGAGAGGTAAGTTTTGCAAGTGGCAGAGCACTGTTCGAGCTGGGGAGGGAGGGGGGGGCGGGAACACTCTCTCGTGGGCGGCGGTACTGGCATAGGGCCCCTCATATTACGACGGTGTGTCTGACGTTGGTTGTGCACCACCACCAGAGACACTTCATTGTACTATGAGGGACCCTGTGCCAGTGCCGTCGCCCAAGATTGGGCACACGCACCTGTCCAGGCAAACGGCACTTGCACGGGTGCTTGCACCAAGTGGTGACCACGGCCCTGTGGGGGGAGTCAGCCCATATAGGGAGGTACAAAAATGGCCTATGGTGGACATTAAGCAGCTGCAAATGGAGGAATTGGAGCAGTCAGTAAGAGGAGGCCAAAAGCAAGACATTTTTCAGGCAAGCTACGTGTCAGCAGGGGAAGGTGGGGCAAAATAATTTGAAATCCATGATTGGTTCATTTTAATGAAGGTTAGATCATCAACATTTCGGGTAGCCAGACGTGTCCTTTTTTCGGTCAGTATTGAACCAGCAGCACTGAAGACTCTTTCTGATAGCACACTAGCAGCTGGACAAGCGAGCTCCTGTAATGCATATTCTGCCAATTCAGGCCAGGTGTCTATTTTAGATGCCCAGTAATCAAATGGGAATGACCTGTGATGGAGAACATCGATAAGGGAGGAAAAATAGTTGGTAACCATACTGGACAAATGCTGTCTCCTGTCACTTTGAATTGATGCAGCAGTACCTGTCGTGTCTGTGGTCATTGCGAAATCACTCCACAACATGGTCATAAAACGCCTCTGTCCAACATCACTTCGGATTTGTGCACCTCTAACACCTCTGCCATTTTGCCCTCCTACGGCTCGTGTGAGAACCATCACCGCCTCTGTGTGCTGGGAATGCCTGAACCAAACGGTCTACAAGAGTTGCTGGTTTGGTAGCCAATATTTGCTCCAGGTTCTCCTGTGGCATGAGATTTTGTAATTTTCCTTTGTATCGTGGATCCAGGAGGCAGGCCAACCAGTAATCGTCATCATTTTGATAATGCGGGGTCCCTTTTTAGGATACGCAAGGCATACTCTGCCATGTGGGCCAATGTTCCAGGTGTCAATTCACTGATTGTGCTGGGTTGAGGAGCACTTTCTTGCAAATCAACTTCACTTGTGGCCCGCAAAAACCTTGTACCTGACCTTGCAACGCCACCAGTTTCTATTGCCACCTGAGAAGCATCCTCCTCCCATAAATATTCATCCCCATCATCCTCTTCCTCCTTCTCCTCTTCGTCCGCCACCTCGCCCAGGAGAGTTCCCTGACCAGACAATGGCTGACTGTCATCAAGGCTTCCCTCCTCCTCGGCTGCAGACGCTTGCTCCTTGATGTGCGTCAAACTTTGCATCAGCAGACGCATTAGTGGGATGCTCATGCTTATGATGGCGTCGTCTGCACTTACCAGCTGTGTGCATTCCTCAAAACACTGAAGGACTTGACAGAGGTCTTGTAGCTTCGACCACTGCACCCTAGACAACGCCATGTCTGCCATCCAACTGCCTGCTCGTGTATGTGTATCCTCCCACAAATAAATGACAGCACGCCTCTGTTCGCACAGCCTCTGAAGCATGTGCAGTGTGGAGTTCCACCTTGTTGCAACGTAGATTTTTCGGCGGTGCTGGGAAAGATTCAGCGATCGCTGATGGTTCTGCATACGGCTGTAGTGTACGGGCAGCCGGCGAATGTGCGAGCAAAGTCTTCGCACCTTCAGGAGCAGGGCTGGTAACTCCGGATAATTTTTGAGGAAGCACTGCACCACCAGGTTCAAGGTGTGAGCCAGGCAAGGAATGTGTTTCAGTTCTGAAAGGGCTATGGCAGCCATAAAATTCCTTCCGTTATCACGGACTATCTTGCCTGCCTCAAATGTACACTTATGAACAGGTGATTCAGAACCACAATGGACCTAGTGGTTAAGAGCACACAAAGTGACCTGATAGTTACTAACATAGGACGAGCTCTGAGACGTGGGAACTCTGCTGACCGCAATCCCTAATCCTATCATACCACACTAGAGGTAGCCGTGGATTGCGCCTAACGCTCCCTATGCAACTCGGCACAGCCTGAGAAACTAACTAGCCCTGAAGATAGAAAAATAAGCCTACCTTGCCTCAGAGAAATTCCCCAAAGGAAAAGGCAGCCCCCCACATATAATGACTGTGAGTTAAGATGAAAATACAAACACAGAGAAGAAATAGATTTTAGCCCGACTTACTGAATAGACCGAGGATAGGAAAGATAGCTTTGCGGTCAGGACAAAAACCTACAAACAACCACGCAGAGGGGCAAAAAGACCCTCCGCACCGACTAACGGTACGGAGGTGCTCCCTCTGCGTCTCAGAGCTTCCAGCAAGCAAGAAAAACCAATATAGCAAGCTGGACAGAAAATATAGCAAACAAAAGTAACGCAAGCAAAACTTAGCTTATGCAGGGCAGACAGGCCACAAGAACGATCCAGGAGAGAGCCAGACCAATACTGGAACATTGACTGGAGGCCAGGAACAAAGAACTAGGTGGAGTTAAATAGAGCAGCACCTAACGACTTAACCTCATCACCTGAGGAAGGAAACTTAGAAGCCGCAGCCCCACTCACATCCACCAGCGGAAGCTCATAGACAGAACCAGTCGAAGTACCACTCATAACCACAGGAGGGAGCTTGACCACAGAATTCACAACAGTACCCCCCCCCCCCCTTGAGGAGGGGTCACCGAACCCTCACCAGAGCCCCCAGGCCGACCAGGATGGGCCAAATGAAAGGCACGAACCAGATCGGCAGCATGAACATCAGAGGCAAAGACCCAGGAATTATCTTCCTGACCATAACCCTTCCACTTAACCAGGTACTGAAGTTTCCGTCTCGAAATACGAGAATCCAAAATCTTCTCCAGTATATACTCCAACTCCCCTTCAACCAAAACCGGGGCAGGAGGATCAATGGATGGAACCACAGGTGCCACGTATCTCCGCAACAATGACCTATGGAATACGTTATGGATGGAAAAAGAAGCTGGAAGGGTCAAACGAAAAGACACAGGATTAAGAACCTCAGAAATCCTATACGGACCAATGAAACGAGGCTTAAACTTAGGAGAAGAAACTTTCATAGGAATATAACGAGATGACAACCAAACTCCGCACCGACTAACGGTACGGAGGTGCTCCCTCTGCATCTCGGAGCTTCCAGCAAGCAAGAAAAATCAATATAGCAAGCTGGACAGAAAATATAGCAAACAAAAGTAACACAAGCAAAACTTAGCTTATGCAGGGCAGACAGGCCACAAGAACGATCCAGGAGAGAGCCAGACCAATACTGGAACCTTGACTGGAGGCCAGGAACAAAGAACTAGGTGGAGTTAAATAGAGCAGCACCTAACGACTTAACCTCATCACCTGAGGAAGGAAACTCAGAAGCCGCAGCCCCACTCACATCCACCAGAGGAAGCCCATAGACAGAACCAGCCGAAGTACCACTCATGACCACAGGAGGGAGCTTGACCACAGAATTCACAACAGTACACTGCCCAGCCATGACTGAGTTTCTTGCTGCAAGTACTCGGCCAGTACTTCCGCGGTGTCTGTTGTCGCCCAAACACTTCATTTGTAGCACAGCCTGCTGACGCTTACCACTAGCTGTTCCATAATGGTACATCTCGTGTGCAACACTGGCAGCTGCGGATGGAGTGGTCGTGCGACTGCGCTCTGTGGACGAGCTTTCACTTCTGGAGGAGGGGTGGCGAACGCCTACAGCCAACTGTTTCCTAGACTGTGGGCTAGGCAGAACTGTCCGACTATGGCTGTCCCCTGTGGACCCTGCATCCACCACATTAACCCAGTGTGCCGTGATGGACATGTAACGTCCCTGGCCATGCCTACTGGTCCATGCATCTGTTGTGAGGTGCACCCTTCTACTGACTGATTGCCTAAGTGCATGGACAATGCGGTCTTTGACATGCTGGTGGAGGGCTGGGATGGCTTTTCTCGCAAAGAAGTGTTGACTGGGTAGGTCATAGCGTGGTACTGCGTAGGCCATCAGGGCTTTGAAAGCTTCGCTTTCAACCAAACGGTAGAGCATCATCTCTAACGAGATTAGTCTAGCAATGTGGGCGTTCAAACCCTGTGTATGCGGATGATGGGATGAGTACTTTCTTTTCCTAACGAGAGTCTCTTGTAGGGTGAGCTGGACTGGAGAGCTGCATATGGTGGAACTAGAACTGGGGGTGGTGGACATGGCAGATTGAGAGAGGGTTGATGATGGTATTCTTGATGTTGGCCTACCTACAGTGTTTCCTACCAAGAAACTTGTGATTCCCTGACTGCTTTGGTCTTGCGACGATACATCCACATTTGCTGCTGGTGGTGTCCTAACCGGTGGGCTTACTGTGAGGGAAGCTATGTAGCATTGCTGACTACCTTCATTCTGAGCAGGTGCACCAACGGTACTGGACGTTAGATAGTTAGTCCAGGCTTGCAAGTGCATGCTGGTTAAATGTCTACGCATGCACGTTTGTTATGAATAGGTAATTCAGAACCACAATGGACCTTGAAGTTTAGAGCACACAAAGTGACCTGACAATAACCAAAAAACATAGGACGAGCTCTGAGACGTGGGAACTCTGCTGACCGCAATCCCTAAACCTATAACACCACACTAGAGGTAGCCGTGGATTGCGCCTAACGCTCCCTATGCAACTCGGCACAGCCTGAGAAACTAACTAGCCCTGAAGATAGAAAAATAAGCCTACCTTGCCTCAGAGAAATTCCCCAAAGGAAAAGGCAGCCCCCCACATATAATGACTGTGAGTAAGATGAAAATACAAACACAGAGATGAAATAGATTAAGCAAAGTGAGGCCCGACTTACTGAATAGACCGAGGATAGGAAAGATAGCTTTGCGGTCAGCACAAAAACCTACAAACAACCACGCAGAGGGGCAAAAAGACCCTCCGCACCGACTAACGGTACGGAGGTGCTCCCTCTGCGTCTCAGAGCTTCCAGCAAGCAAGAAAAACCAATATAGCAAGCTGGACAGAAAATATAGCAAACAAAAGTAACACAAGCAGAACTTAGCTTATGCTGAGCAGACAGGCCACAGGAACGATCCAGGAATAAGCAAGACCAATACTAGAACATTGACTGGAGGCCAGGATCAAAGCACTAGGTGGAGTTAAATAGAGCAACACCTAACGACTTAACCTCATCACCTGAGGAAGGAAACTCAGAAGCCGCAGTACCACTCACATCCACCAACGGAAGTCCATAGACAGAATCAGCCGAAGTACCACTCATGACCACAGGAGGGAGCTTGACCACAGAATTCACAACACACGTTATATTTAAACTTTGGAGATTCTTCCCTCTGCTAAAGGTCTTTGAGCACTTCTTACAGATAACTTTGCATTGATCATTCGGATCTTGGTTAAAAAATGCCCACACTGCACTCTTCCTACTATGTATTACCTTTTTAAGGCATTGCCCGCTGTGCTACTTTCACCGGATGGCCACGGTGTCCTAAATCTGCTTTTGGATTTGACAAACATTTTTGGCCAGATACGGGCCTGCCAGATGACAGCTGTTGCGATGTAGATGGCTGCTGCGGATCATCCTCCTCCGCTTCAGAGTTACTGGCAGCGGCACCCTCTTCTCCCAATGGCTGCCAATCTGGGTCAACAACTGGGTCATCTATCACCTCCTCTTCAATTTCATGTGCACCTTCCTCTGTGTCACCGTGTAAGGTGCTATAGCGTTCGTGACGGGGCACCATAGTCTCATCAGGGTCAGATTCTGGCTCAGTACACTGCGAGGGCAATGTAGTGATCTGAGTCAATGGAACAGCATAATAGGGAAGAAAAACATTAGACTTGAACAAAGAAGATCCAGGAAAACATACTCAGAAGGGAGGTAAGAACATTTCTAAAACAATCCACAGCGAGGAGATTGGAACAAAACAAAATCCTCTAAACTGCATGCTCGCAAACGCCAGAAGCCTGACAAACAAGATGGAAGAACTAGAAGCAGAAATATCTACAGGTAACTTTGACATAGTGGGAATAACCGAGACATGGTTAGATGAAAGCTATGACTGGGCAGTTAACTTACAGGGTTACAGTCTGTTTAGAAAGGATCGTAAAAATCGGAGAGGAGGAGGGGTTTGTCTCTATGTAAAGTCTTGTCTAAAGTCCACTTTAAGGGAGGATATTAGCGAGTCCATATGGGTCGAAATTCATGGAGGGAAAAATGGTAACAAAATTCTCATTGGGGTCTGTTACAAACCCCCAAATATAACAGAAACCATGGAAAGTCTACTTCTAAAGCAGATAGATGAAGCTGCAACCCATAATGAGGTCCTGGTTATGGGGGACTTTAACTACCCGGATATTAACTGGGAAACAGAAACCTGTGAAACCCATAAAGGCAACAGGTTTCTGCTAATAACCAAGAAAAATTATCTTTCACAATTGGTGCAGAATCCAACCAGAGGAGCAGCACTTTTAGACCTAATACTATCTAATAGACCTGACAGAATAACAAATCTGCAGGTGGTCGGGCATCTAGGAAATAGCGACCACAATATTGTACAGTTTCACCTGTCTTTCACTAGGGGGACTTGTCAGGGAGTCACAAAAACACTGAACTTTAGGAAGGCAAAGTTTGACCAGCTTAGAGATGCCCTTAATCTGGTAGACTGGGACAATATCCTCAGAAATAAGAATACAGATAATAAATGGGAAATGTTTAAGAACATCCTAAATAGGCAGTGTAAGCGGTTTATACCTTGTGGGAATAAAAGGACTAGAAATAGGAAAAACCCAATGTGGCTAAACAAAGTAGTAAGACAGGCAATTAACAGTAAAAGGAAAGCATTTGCACTACTAAAGCAGGATGGCACCATTGAAGCTCTAAAAAACTATAGGGAGAAAAATACTTTATCTAAAAAACTAATTAAAGCTGCCAAAAAGGAAACAGAGAAGCACATTGCTAAGGAGAGTAAAACTAATCCCAAACTGTTCTTCAACTATATCAATAGTAAAAGAATAAAAACTGAAAATGTAGGCCCCTTAACCCCTTCATGACCAGGGGATTTTTCGTTTTTCCGTGTTCGTTTTTCGCTCCCCTCCTTCCCAGAGCCATAACTTTTTTATTTTTCCGTCAATTTGGCCATGTGAGGGCTTATTTTTTGCGGGACGAGTTGTACTTTTGAACGACATCATTGGTTTTAGCATGTCGTGTACTAGAAAACGGGAAAAAAATTCCAAGTGCGGTGAAATTGCAAAAAAAGTGCAATCCCACATTGGTTTTTTGTTTGGCTTTTTTGCTAGGTTCACTAAATGCTAAAAATGACCTGCCATTATGATTCTCCAGGTCATTACGAGTTCATAGACACCAAACATGACTAGGTTATTTTTTATCTAAGTGGTGAAAAAAAATTCCAAACTTTGCTAAAAAAAAAAAAAAAAAAAAAAAAATTGCGCCATTTTCCGATACTCGTAGCGTCTCCATTTTTCGTGATCTGGGGTCGGTTGAGGGCTTATTTTTTGCGTGCCGAGATGACGTTTTTAATGATAGCATTTCGGTGCAGATACGTTCTTTTGATCGCCCGTTATTGCATTTTAATGCAATGTCGCGGCGACCAAAAAAACGTAATTCTGGCGTTTCGAGTTTTTTTCCCGCTACGCTGTTTAGCGATCAGGTTAATACTTTTTTTTATTTGATAGATCGGGCAATTCTGAGCGCGGCGATACCAAATATGCGTAGATTTGATATTTTTTTTATTGATTTATTTTGATTGGGGCGAAAGGGGGGTGATTTAAACTTTTATGTTTTTTTTATTTTTTTCACATTTTTTTAAACTTTTTTTTTTAACTTTTGCCATGCTTCAATAGCCTCCATGAGAGGCTAGAAGCAGGCACAAGCCGATCGGCTCTGCTACATAGCAGCGATCTGCTGATCGCTGCTATGTAGCAGAATTGCACGTGTGCTGTGAGCGCCGACCACAGGGTGGCGCTCACAGCGACGGGCAATCAGTAACCATAGAGGTCTCAAGGACCTCTATGGCTACAATGGAGACGCATCGCCGACCCCCGGACATGTGACGGGGGTCGGCGATGACGTCATTTCCGGCCGCCCGGCCGGAAGCGGTAGTTAAATGCCGCTGTCTGCGTTTGACAGCGGCATTTAACTAGTTAATAGGTGCGGGCAGATCGCGATTCTGCCCGCGCCTATTACGGGCACATGTCAGCTGTTCAAAACAGCTGACATGTCCCGGCTTTGGTGCGGGCTCACCGCGGAGCCCTGCATCAAAGCAGGGGAGCCGGCATCGGACGGTATAGTACGTCCGATGCCGGTAAGGGGTTAAAAAATAGTGAGGAAAGAATGGTTGTAGATGACGAGGAAAAAGCTAACATATTAAGCACCTTCTTCTCCACGGTATTCACGGTGGAAAATGAAATGCTAGGTGAAATCCCAAGAAACAATGAAAACCCTATATTAAGGGTCACCAATCTAACCCAAGAAGAGGTGTGAAACCGGCTAAATAAGATTAAAATAGATAAATCTCCGGGTCCGGATGGCATACACCCACGAGTACTAAGAGAACTAAGTAATGTAATAGATAAACCACTATTTCTTATTTTTAGGGACTCTATAGCGACAGGGTCTGTTCCGCAGGATTGGCGCATAGCAAATGTGGTGCCAATATTCAAAAAGGGCTCTAAAAGTGAACCTGGAAATTATAGGCCAGTAAGTCTAACCTCTATTGTTGGTAAAATATTTGAAGGGTTTCTGAGGGATGTTATTCTGGATTATCTCAATGAGAATAACTGTTTAACTCCATATCAGCATGGGTTTATGAGAAATCGCTCCTGTCAAACCAATCTAATCAGTTTTTATGAAGAGGTAAGCTATAGGCTGGACCACGGTGAGTCATTGGACGTGGTATATCTCGATTTTTCCAAAGCGTTTGATACCGTGCCGCACAAGAGGTTGGTACACAAAATGAGAATGCTTGGTCTGGGGGAAATTGTGTGTAAATGGGTTAGTAACTGGCTTAGTGATAGAAAGCAGAGGGTGGTTATAAATGGTATAGTCTCTAACTGGGTCGCTGTGACCAGTGGGGTACCGCAGGGGTCAGTATTGGGACCTGTTCTCTTCAACATATTCATTAATGATCTGGTAGAAGGTTTACACAGTAAAATATCGATATTTGCAGATGATACAAAACTATGTAAAGCAGTTAATACAAGAGAAGATAGTATTCTGCTACAGATGGATCTGGATAAGTTGGAAACTTGGGCTGAAAGGTGGCAGATGAGGTTTAACAATGATAAATGTAAGGTTATACACATGGGAAGAAGGAATCAATGTCACCATTACACACTGAATGGGAAACCACTGGGTAAATCTGACAGGGAGAAGGACTTGGGGATCCTAGTTAATGATAAACTTACCTGGAGCAGCCAGTGCCAGGCAGCAGCTGCCAAGGCAAACAGGATCATGGGGTGCATTAAAAGAGGTCTGGATACACATGATGAGAGCATTATACTGCCTCTGTACAAATCCCTAGTTAGACCGCACATGGAGTACTGTGTCCAGTTTTGGGCACCGGTGCTCAGGAAGGATATAATGGAACTAGAGAGAGTACAAAGGAGGGCAACAAAATTAATAAAGGGGATGGGAGAACTACAATACCCAGATAGATTAGCGAAATTAGGATTATTTAGTCTAGAAAAAAGACTACTGAGGGGCGATCTAATAACCATGTATAAGTATATAAGGGGACAATACAAATATCTCGCTGAGGATCTGTTTATACCAAGGAAGGTGACGGGCACAAGGGGGCATTCTTTGCGTCTGAAGGAGAGAAGGTTTTTCCACCAACATAGAAGAGGATTCTTTACTGTTAGGGCAGTGAGAATCTGGAATTGCTTGCCTGAGGAGGTGGTGATGGCGAACTCAGTCGAGGGGTTCAAGAGAGGCCTGGATGTCTTCCTGGAGCAGAACAATATTGTATCATACAATTATTAGGTTCTGTAGAAGGACGTAGATCTGGGTATTTATTATGATGGAATATAGGCTGAACTGGATGGACAAATGTCTTTTTTCGGCCTTACTAACTATGTTACTATGTATAATCCAGCTGTGGCTGTGCACTCCATGTCTGATTCATCTTGTAATGGGCTTTTAACAATTTCCCTCTCTAACCCAGGCACGGTATGTGTAAAGAACGCCATGGAGTAAACTGTAGTTTCGCCTGCCGCATCCTTCACTTTTGGTTTGGGTGAAGGACACAAGGATGCGACTGCTTTTAGATTTCGAACCTTCTGAAGAGGAGGCGAAAGAGCTAGAGGCTGAGTCAGCAAGGAAAGCCAAAACTTTTTTTTGCTGCTCCGGCTTTAAAAGCTGTTTTCCTACACCCAGATAAGGGAGCCTTTGAGACTTTGTGTAGCCAGACGATAACGCTGGCTCAACACCTCGAGCCTTTGGTGCTATTTTGCTTTTCCCACTACCACCAGATGCTCCACTACCACCATCAGTACCAGCTAGCAACGCCCGCCCACGGCCTCTTCCACCAGACTTCCTCATTTTTGGAAAAATCTACCCAAAAAAAACAACCGTTATATGGTACTGGGAAACAAGGTAGAAGGTGTATATAAACTTGTGGAGAATTTTAATCTCCTTTTTTTGGGGGGGTGGGGGGGAGACTGCAACAAAACTCAGGCCCAGTGTATTACACTACACAATGTAAGTGGCAGAACGTGGCTGGAAGATATATCAAAAAATACAAGGGCTGTAGTACAATTTCAATCTCCCTAGAATGATCTCAGGACAAGTATAGCAGCAATAAAAAGGACTGCTGCACCCCCAAAATCGCGGGTGAGGTAAACCCACCAGCATCAGGGGCTTATCTACAGCATTCTGTAATGCTGTACTGTAGATAAGCCCCCGATGTATCCTAAAAGATGAGAAAAAGACGTTAGATTATACTCACCCAGGGGCGTTCCCGCTGTTGGTGCGGGTCCGGCGCCTCCCATCTTCATCAGATGACGTCCTCTTCTGGTCTTCACGCCGCAGCTCCGGCGCAGGCGTACTTTGTCTGCCCTGTTGAGGGCAGAGCAAAGTACTGCAGTGTGCAGGCGCCAGGAAAGGTCAGAGAGGCCTAGCACCTGCACACTGCAGTACTATATAGTGCCCTCAACAGGGCAGACAAACCCGGAGCCGCAGCCTGAAGACCAGAAGAGGACGTCATCTGATGAAGATAGGAGGCACCGGACTGTGACACCCATCGGTCTGGACTGGGACCGCCCCTGGATGAGTATAATATAACCTCTTTTTCCAGAATGCTGTAGATAAGCCCCTGATGCCGGTGGGCGTACCTCACCCGCGATTTTGGGGGTGACAGGTTCCCTTTAATCATAGAAACCCATGTCAAGATCCTACCGCGCACAGTTTTTGTGTTGATATTACTATCAGAAGGTTTGGATCTTTGGAAGTATTGAGTCAGCAAAGGGTTGTGACTTTCGCACCCAATGACCATACTCTAACTCTGTGGTCTTACATCTTACATAAGATTTGTGAAATGAAAAATTACATTTTCTACAGGTATCAATGGGTTATACATGTAATATAGAGAGATGTGGATGTTCTCCTCTCTGGAGAATTGAGGAGATCCTGAATAAAGAAAACCTTTTACAACACCAAATTTAAAATAATCTAGACTGCTAAGAAAAGAAACCCTAGAACACAGCCACAAATACGTTTCCGCCATCTGCACAGCCATTACAAACGCTAAAAAACTTACGATTTTCTGTTCCAGTCATCTGAGCAAGGATACGGAAGGAACGTGACTGGGTGGTACCGGTACGTGGGTGCCAGTCTTCTGTGTTGTCCACAAGACGCTTCTTACTGGCATCACTGAAAATTGGCGCATGATGGAAGTCTGTCTCAACATCCATAATGTGTTGGCGAGGAGGGCTAAGTAAGGAACAGAAATTATTATTTTTTTTCCTTGAGCTTTTGCTTTTTATGACAGAGTTTAAACTGATCAAACCCAAAATAACCAAGTAGTTTTACCAGTAAACATTCCCCACATAATGCAGTCAAAGGCTAACAATGCGAGCAATGCAGATTGTACCCTTAGGCTACATTCACCCATGCATGTGACATCCGCTTGCTGTCCATTTTTTTTTTTTTCCCCTCGGACAACACACTCATCTATATACAGTATGGGTCTATGAAAAAATGATCTCTGAGACTAAGAACATGTCCTATTCTAATCTAGATGTGTGGATTAGAATCGGCTAGTTAAATCTATGGGGATCTGTGAAAGCATGGTAGGCTTCCGATTTGCTTCTATTTTCCATCAGTGTTATGGATCTTTTTAGCAATACACCCAAAACAAAAGATATGATCTTTCTGGGATTTTTGCAACAAACATTTCTTCAGTGAAAAAAAAAACAAGAAAAAAATGGATGGGAAAAACGTATGCAAACACGGCTGTCACACAAGGGCAATATGGATGATACATGAGAAACAAAAAGGTCCTTTCTCATGGATGTCAAAATGCCCTCTGATGTATGAATGTAGCCTAGGTCCAGCAGTGAACTTGAGACTATAACGTACAACACTATGGCCACCAGATGGTGCTGTTCCCCATTTTTGGGTAGTACTGTGATGTACAAACTTCTAATAGAACATAATATAAGAGGAGATTTGCAGAACTATTTACATTACAGGGGTTCCCTGGGAATAGAAAGAACTTCCTCTTTTTTTTTTAAGAGGAAGTCTCATAAAAAATAAATTCTTAATTACCTTTAACCCCTTAATGACCGCCAATACGTCTTTTAACTGACCTGAGATATAAGAGAATAGCCTCCCCATACAGGTGACAATCCAGCAGCTGTCGGCTGGACCCTACAGCTGACAACTTGCTGCATCAGCCATGGTCAGTGTTGTCACCGTCCAAATCTGTTTAACTCCATAGATGCTGCTGTCAATAGTGACTACATCATATAAATGGTTAACAGAGTGTGGGGGCTTCTTTTTTATCCCAACTGGTGCCCTCAGATCATGATTGTGTGGTCCTGATGTTTGCCATGGCAATTCATGAGCAAATAGCGGCCTTAGAGTCTGCCGACTACAGTGACCTGTTCAGAAGTTAGAGGCATTTAGGTGGTAAAAATACATTTTCATTTCTGTCATGCCACTTTGCATTAATTTCTGAAAATCACCTGAAGGGTTAATAAACTACCTGACTGCAGTTGTCAATATGTCAGGGGTGCGGTTTATAAAATGGTATCACTTTTGGGGGTTTCCCAATATATGAGACCCCTAAAGGCACTTCAAAACATGGATAATTTTTGTAAATTTTGGTTGAAAAAATGAAAAATTACTGCTACACTTTTAAACCTCCTAAAATGCTAACAAAATAAAATAACATTTTACAAATGGTGCTGATGTAAAGCAGACATGTGGGAAATGTTGTTTATTATTGTTTTGCTGTGGTATGACCATCTGGATTAAAGGGATAATCATTCAAAGTTTGAAAATTGTTAATTTTTTTAAACATTTTTTTCAAATTTCTGATATTTTTTTATAAATGAACGCAAAACATATCGATCTAAATTTACCATTACCATAAAGTATAATGTGTCACGAAAAAACAATCTCAGAATCACCTGGAATTTGTTGAAGCGTTGCAGAGTTATTACCACATAAAGTGACACTGGTCAGATTTCAAACATTTGGCTCCGTCACTAAGGGGTTAAAATAGCAAATCACATTTTTTTTTCTAGGGAGGTAATCACTATAGAATTACAATGGCTGCGGTTTTTAACACTGACAGAAACTGCTCAAATAATGTTAATAGTACACGTGCCTGTGAGCATGAGCTCCATCCCATTCCTCCACACGTAGAAGATGTGCTCCTAGTGGATAATCTGATCTTACCTCAACACCCCGGGCATCTCCAGTATTAGACCAGATACACAGGTGCAAATCACAAAATTAGATCACTCTGCTGGTAATGACTCTGTATAACATGAGTTTCACTTTTTGTATTGAAGAACTGAAGCTAATTAACTTTTTGATGTTCTCCTAATTTTGTGAGAGGCACGTGTACATGTGGACAGCAGTGTGAGCAGCTTCTTTATGCCTCAGCATGACTGGTATCTCCAGTATTATAGCAGACACCCAGGGTGGATCAGTTGGTTTTTTTACATCAACATCCCTGGCATTTCTATTCTTTGTTTAAGATAAACATGATGAAATGTAGCATGATCAACCTCTGAGGCTGCTTTTACACGTCAGTTTTTTGCCGTCAGCCTCAATCCGGCGAATGATGCTGCCGGATCCATCTTTTCTCATAGACTTGTATTAGCGACGTATTGCCTCACGTTTCGTCCGTCGTTCGCTGGATCCACCTACAATTGTCGGCCCAGCGGCTGGAGACAACGCACAGAGGAATGTTTTTTGTGTCCATCGAAAAAACGTACAGCGACTGATCTGGCGTTTGCTAAAATGGAAGCCTATGGCGCTGGATTCGTCTAATGACTGCCTCTCTCTTTCTCTTTTTTTTTTTTTTTTAATTTGACGGATTAAGTTTGACGGCAAAAAACTGATGTGTGAAAGCAGCCTAATCAGCAGACCTGAACCCCTAATATCTCCTGTATTAAATAAGACAGACAGGATGGACAGCAGTGTGAGCAGCCTCTTCTTCCCTGCACCACCCTGGCACCTCCAGTATTAAAAGAAGCTGCTCTCACTCCATTGCACTGTGGCTTTCTGATGTAATCCTGGAGACACAAGGGGTGCGAAGGTAAGAAGCCCCCTACTGCTGTCCACCTGGTCTTCCTGAAAGCTGAGCATCTGCGGCAGCAGAGCTTCCTACTGCACGTACTCGTCCTATTAACATTCTAGGACAGCTTTCGGTCAGTGTAAAAGGATGGAGCCATTGTTATGTAATACTGATCACAAAACCTAGTGTCATTTGCTTATTTAAGGTATTTAGCAATTTATTTATAATGATATTTTATTTAGGTTTATTTTTCTTTTCCCGGAAAAACCCTTTTACTGACCCCATCTTAACTTTTTAGGGTACACGCCCACGATCAGGAAATAGCAGCGCTTTGGACACCGCGTATTTTCGCCACTTCCAATAACACAGTTAAATCTGCATGTGTTCATTGAACAATGGATTTACACATCAAATACATTTTATTGTACAAATTGACATGCTGCGGCTCGTAAACCTGCGCTGCGAGTGAGTTTACGCAGCATCAGATAGAAGAACAGCGGGCGCTTGAAACGCTGAGGTTCCAGATCGTGTGAACATACCCTTATTGGATATCTGCAGCTAACATCTCACTACTGAACCATAATGAAGAGGAATCATTTAGGGTTTTCATACCGTTTAGGTGGAATATTCCTTAATTCAGATGAGGGTGAAAAGGAAGAAAGAATAAAGAAAAAGAAATAGAAGTCAGAAAATGCAGAACCTTAACGTGGATCTGTCATCAGATTTCACAACATAAACTGCATACATTAGACATGACGAGGCTAGTGTACTTACTTTGGAAAGGAGTGCCAGAAAAGCTATATACGGTAATCCTTTTTGAAAATCTCCTTGTCCAATAACTTATTTTAAGATTAGTATTATACAGCCATTCTGACAAGAATTTTCAAAATAATTACACCAGCCTCATCAGGTCTAGGATCTATTTACTAATATATGCCGCCTATATTGTGAAATCTGAAGACCGTTCCACTTTAAGCATGCCAGATATATACAGTGGGGCAAAAAAGTATTTAGTCAGTCAGCAATAGTGCAAGTTCCACCACTTAAAAAGATGAGAGGCGTCTGTAATTTACATCATTGGTAGACCTCAACTATGGGAGACAAACTGAGAAAAAAAAATCCAGAAAATCACATTGTCTGTTTTTTTTATCATTTTATTTGCATATTATGGTGGAAAATAAGTATTTGGTCAGAAACAAACAATCAAGATTTCTGGCTCTCACAGACCTGTAACTTCTTCTTTAAGAGTCTCCTCTTTCCTCCACTCATTACCTGTAGTAATGGCACCTGTTTAAACTTGTTATCAGTATAAAAAGACACCTGTGCACACCCTCAAACAGTCTGACTCCAAACTCCACTATGGTGAAGACCAAAGAGCTGTCAAAGGACACCAGAAACAAAATTGTAGCCCTGCACCAGGCTGGGAAGACTGAATCTGCAATAGCCAACCAGCCTGGAGTGAAGAAATCAACAGTGGGAGCAATAATTAGAAAATGGAAGACATACAAGACCACTGATAATCTCCCTCGATCTGGGGCTCCACGCAAAATCCCACCCCGTGGGGTCAGAATGATCACAAGAACGGTGAGCAAAAATCCCAGAACCACGCGGGGGGACCTAGTGAATGAACTGCAGAGAGCTGGGACCAATGTAACAAGGCCTACCATAAGTAACACACTACGCCACCATGGACTCAGATCGTGCAGTGCCAGATGTGTCCCATTGCTTAAGCCAGTACATGTCCGGGCCCGTCTGAAGTTTGCTAGAGAGCATTTGGATGATCCAGAGGAGTTTTGGGAGAATGTCCTATGGTCTGATGAAACCAAACTGGAACTGTTTGGTAGAAACACAACTTGTCGTGTTTGGAGGAAAAAGAATACTGAGTTGCATCCATCAAACACCATACCTACTGTAAAGCATGGTGGTGGAAACATCATGCTTTGGGGCTGTTTCTCTGCAAAGGGGCCAGGACGACTGATCCGGGTACATGAAAGAATGAATGGGGCCATGTATCGTGAGATTTTGAGTGCAAACCTTCTTCCATCAGCAAGGGCATTGAAGATGAAACGTTGCTGGGTCTTTCAACATGACAATGATCCAAAGCACACTGCCAGGGCAACGAAGGAGTGGCTTTGTAAGAAGCATTTCAAGGTCCTGGAGTGGCCTAGCCAGTCTCCAGATCTCAACCCTATAGAAAACCTTTGGAGGGAGTTGAAAGTCCGTGTTGCCAAGTGAAAAGCCAAAAACATCACTGCTCTAGAGGAGATCTGCATGGAGGAATGGGCCAACATACCAACAACAGTGTGTGGCAACCTTGTGAAGACTTAGAGAAAACGTTTGACCTCTGTCATTGCCAACAAAGGATATATTACAAAGTATTGAGATGAAATTTTGTTTCTGACCAAATACTTATTTTCCACCATATTATGCAAATAAAATGTTAAAAAAACAGACAATGTGATTTTCTGGATTTTTTTTTCTCAGTTTGTCTCCCATAGTTGAGGTCTACCTATGATGTAAATTACAGACGCCTCTCATCTTTTTAAGTGGTGGAACTTGCACTATTGCTGACTGACTAAATACTTTTTTGCCCCACTGTACATCTATATGAAAAGCTCCAGAAATCAATAACTGGTTAGCAGAGAGAGTCAATATATATACCGTATATATCATCCAGTAATATGATGAGTATAAGGGACTGAGAAAGAGCAAGAGAAAAGGAGTCAGAAAGAGAAAGCTTTAGCTCCATCATTTCTTAGCTCGTCAGCTAAGGTAAATGTAGGGGCGATGGCATCATTTCCAGGGGCTGTAAGGAATGCGGATTCATTCAGATTACTGTCATTTCATGGAGCTCCGCATTTGGATATATGGGTATACAGCTGACAAAGATTCTTTACAAATATGTGAAGGATCTTTATTAACTTTTTTAGTTGCAGTTTTCAAATTTATTTTCCTTTGCTTTCTGTTTTCTCTTGGTGTTACCAGGTAACTGTCATTAAGTTGCTGTTTGCAGATCAGTTGTTCCGTTTATGGACCTCATTTTAGGACCGAGTACTTATTAGGCCAGTATTTTGAGTCAGTGTTTGAAAGACAAAACCACGAGTGGACCGTACAGAGAAAAGCTACAAATGAAAGATTGACACCTGTGCTGTGTTTTGGAGACACTCCTGGCTTTGGCATACAAATACTGGTCAAAAAATACTGACGTGTGAATGAGGCCTTACGTGTAACATTCCACAGCCCAGCCCATTACTATTAAAGGGAAACTTATCACGATTTAGTATGTTAAAAGCTTTAAAATAGTATGCTCATACAAACGCAGAGAGGCTGTTACAGAGCCAAAACCCTACCCAAGTCCTGCTCTGTTGTACGAAAAGGATATTGCACCAAAACATCTAACCAGAATTAATCAAGAACCAGGATGCAAAATTTCATCTATTAAACCAGTATAAACGGGACATTATGACCATACCTTCATTTTAACATACTAAATCATGATGGCAGGTTCCCTTTAAACACTTACAGCAACTTAACACATCAACATGTTCGGCAGTATTTGCATGCTGCAATTATATATGGGCTTCTGCTGCCATTTTAAGCTGAAATCATAAAACTCACTCTACGAAGGTGTGAAGATGGCCTATTTTGGTGCTTTTGCAAAGTCATATTTATTTTTAACTGTGTTTAATACACATATTTTTAGTAGAGAGGATGCTTAGGTGTCAGTGAACATCAGGTAATGAGCCAAGATGTCCAATTATATCCAAGAAATGGAACACCGATGATAGATTTTTACATTTGCTGCCAAGGTGGAGCGTTGCCTAATATTTATTTTATATTAAGCCAGTAGATGGCATAATACACAATGTTTTATTATACAAACGATTTACCCAAGCAGCTCATGTTTTTCTCTTATTTACAAATTCCGTTAGCATGTGTACCGGGTCAAAGAATAGATGGGGACAAGAACTATGGTAAGGAAAAGACAAAGAAATATCTCTCAGTCACTACTACTTCAAAGTGTAACCAGATCGCTAGTGTGCCCCTTGTTTATTATACATAAAATATCATAGCGCTTATTGGCAGTAAAAAAACAATTAAAATATTCTAAAATATAAATGTGATCCTATGATTAAGGAGTGCTTTAGCCAATACCCCGCAGGTGGACTGCCCGGAGAGAACCCCAGTGCTTTTTTAAGCAGGCGAGTGTAATTATATAAGGGATTCAATGGAAGGTAACTCAAGCCGCCTGGAAGCCGACAGCAGCATCCATGAAGCTAAGTAACCTGCTCCATTATTACCGCACAGGGATCCATAGACAGCTTTTACTTTTTGCAAGTATCTGCATTACAGGTACCGAACTGAGACTATATACTCCATTGAATCCCTTATATAATTACACTCGCCTGCTTAAAAAAAGCACTGGGGTTCTCTTCGGGCAGCCCACCTGCGGAGTATTAGCTAAAGCACTCCTTAATCATGAAAACCTTGTGCCAACGAAGAAGAGGCCCTTTATCTAATTTCCAAACACGCAGTCAGGAGGCCTTATAAGGTCAAGAGGCCTCGACTTGTTCATGGGTTTTTCATAGAGAGTAGCGGATCAATTTGTTGAGGATCAACTGAAAGTCAAATTTGCTGAAATGTTCTAGTCCTCACAAATTAAAAAAAATAGAAATTTAATTTGAGAGGACCGCACAAAAACTTAAAGCTATGGCGCCATTTTACACACTGCAGTAGGATGCAGCAGACAGAGAGTGGGTTAATGACATCATGCGCAGCTGCGACAGCTTTCCCCATAATGCCTTGCAGCAATTAAAGGAAATCTGTCACCTACTTCTTCGTATATAAGCTTTGTCCAGCGCCATCAGAGGCTTATCTACAGCATTCTGTAATGCTGTAGATAAGCCCTCGATGTATCCTGAAAGATGAGAAAAAGAGGTTAGATTATACTCACCTGGGGACGGTGCGATCTGTTGGGCTTCGTGGTCTGGGGCCTCCCATCTTCATATGATGTGGTCATCCTCCTTGCTTCTGTCACGGCTCCGGCGCAGGCGTACTTTGTCTGCCCTATTGAGGGCAGAGCAAAGTAATGCAGTGCGCAGGAGTCGGGAAAGGTCAGAGAGGCCCGGCGCCTGCGCACTGCAGGAACAGGGCAAATCAGTACGCCTTTGCAGGAGCCGCAACAGAAGCAAGGAAGAGGACGTCATCCTATGAAGAGGACCCGGACCGCCTCTGGGTGAGTAGAATCTAAAGGTACCATCACACTAAGCGACGCTGCAGCGATACCGTCACACAGACCGCTCTCCAGCGACCAACGATCCCAAAGTCCCCGGGTAACCAGGGTAAACATCGGGTTACTAAGCGCAGGGCCGCGCTTAGTAACCCGATGTTTACCCTGGTTACCATCGTTAAAGTAAAAAAAACAACCACTACATACTTACCTACCGCTGTCTGTCCCCGGTGCTCAGCTTCTCTGCACTCCTCCTGTACTGACTGTGAGCACAGCGGCTGGAATACAGAGCGGTGACGTCACCTCTCTGCTTTCCGGCTGCCCGGCGCTCACAGCCAGAGCAGAGAAGCAGAGCGCCGGGGACAGACAGCGGTAGGTAAGTATGTAGTGGTTGTTTTTTTTACTTTAACGATGGTAACCAGGGTAAACATCGGGTTACTAAGCGCGGCCCTGCGCTTAGTAACCCGATGTTTACCCTGGTTACCAGCGAAGACATCACTGAATCGGCGTCACACACGCCGATTCAGCGATGTCAGCGGGAGAGCCAGCGACGAAATAAAGTCCTGGCCTTTCTGCCCCGACCAACGATATCACAGCAGTGGCCTGATCGCTGCTGCGTGTCACACTGGACGATATCGCTAGCCAGGACGCTGCAACATCACGGATCGCTAGCGATATCGTCCAGTGTGACGGTACCTTAACTTGTTTTTCTTATCTTTCAGGTTACATCAAGGGCTTATCTACAGCATTACAGAATGCTGTAGATAAGCCCACAATGGCGGTGGCCACAGCTTGTATGCGAAAAATGAGGTGACAGATTCCCTTTAAACAACATGGCCAAACACTGCCATTTCAAGATTTTACAGGCTAAGGATAGGAGATCAGAGTGCATAGCTAATTACACTTAAGCATAGAAAAAGGCCTATATCTGATTGTGATGTACTACCAAAGTGCTAACGTACATTCTATAACCAATTATGGACTGAAACGACTACTCCTATTTTCAATGATTCAAGTGATAGGGAGGAGCTGTACCTGCATAGTCTGTATGATGGTGAAGTGATTGATTTGGGATATACTGCAACAACAGCATTATTTTATTCTTCACACACTGGAAAGAAGTAGGGCAGTTTAAAACCTGTCTATTTTGCTACTACAGAAAAATCCTGAAACCAAGGCTTGTTTGTCACAAAGTGTACCTTCTGGCTCGTGACAACATTTATTTAAAGAAATCTCCAAGTTGCAACAGTCTGCCTCAAACTTTTTATTTTTTTTATTTTGCACATCTCCTAACATTCGTTTTTTTTTTTTGAATGAGGAGAGAGGAAGAGAGGAGAGGAGAGAGAGGGAGAGGGAGAGAGACAGAGACTAGAACGGGATGTGCATGATTTGTATGGAGAATGCATGAAAATGGGATTCGGAGGCCGGATTCATCATTTCACATGTCCGTTTCATCAGTTTATTGCTGGAACTGTGGCGTTTTTTCTCCGGCCACTGGAAAAAGTATTTTAGACAGATCCGGCAAAAAACGGATGAAACCCATGGTCATCAGGCACAATCAGGCGCTAATACAACTCTATGAGAAAAAAAAAACAGATCCAGCAGGGAAAAAACGGATCCGTTTTTTTTTTTTCAAAAAACTTGCCGGATTGTGCCCGACGGCAAAAACCTGATGTGTGAAAGTAGCCTTAGAAAATACCCCATTTACATCCTGGCACACATCAACTAGGAACTACATCTCTGCGTCAGCACATGAAACAACATCATCTGCTTCATCATCATCATCTGGTTCATGCAGCTTTACATGAACACCCGAGCCTTACACTATGGCCGGTCCGAATAACTAATGCAATTGTTACCATCCACCTCTCGTGTCTCCCCTTTTCCTCAGTTTGTAAGCTTGCGAGCAGGGCCCTCATTCCTCTTGGAATCTATTTTGAACTGTGATTTCTGTTATGCTGTAATGTCTATTGTCTGTACAAGTCCCCTCTATAATTTGTAAAGCGCTGCGGAATATGTTGGCGCTATATAAATAAAATTATTATTATTATGACCATCACCTGCTTTCTAATATTTACTGAATTAAATTTTTTTATGGCTGCATCTGGAGTGACAAACTGGTAGTACCCTATGAAGGATTGGGCCCCAGGGCCGTGCACAAGGAGAAAAGGGTTATTTTTTTTTTGGAATTCCATGAAAGCAATTTTCTTTGTTTAACAAAACTCTCAATCTTTGTGTAAATTGTTAATATTTGTTGGGGTCTCGTGATTTTGCGAATTACTAGGATAATGTGTGTTCTGTACTTGAAACATTTGCAAAGTGGACGGGTGCCGACCAAGTCTAACCGGAAGACTACTCTCCGCTCGCTGCAGTGTCAACACTCGCTGGCACAGACCAGCACTACAGCAACAACAAATAACCAAAATTGCATCAGCAGTGAGAACACTATGTAGAACATGATGGATCAGATTGAATGCTGGTGTGCAACAGATTGCTGCAATAGCAGATAAAAAGAATTGTAAAGCCTGAACTGGCAGGTTCAGTCATACCGGCTCTGTGTCTTTTTTCCAATTGTTGGTCCAATCTACTGAGCAAGAAGTGGGACAGCTTTTCATCGGTGTACTGTCATGACCAGCCTCCATTGGCTGTGAGAGAGCGGAATATGGACAGTAAATGGCTTTGGCACACCCAAGTGGATCATGTTCTTCTCCAAAAGCATGGAAAACCTTACATTTGTCAAAATGAATCAAGTATGGATTAATGCCAACTTTCATTCATCTACAGCTAATGCCAATGATTATATTGGCCATACAATTGGCCTGCCCCACTGTCTGTCTTCTATACAGTACTGATTCTGCAAGTGGCCCACACTTAGCCAGTTATGTACTCTATCAGGTCATCTATACTGCGGTATTGCTGCTGCCAGAGCTGCCCTTGTTCACCATACAGTGGCAAGATTACATAGTGCCTGGCCGTCCTTTTTTTCAAATGTGCAACTTCTACCCGTGCCACTGCACAGCCAAGCCACTGACCTCTCCTGACTCCTCAGTGTTTTATAGCTATACTGTACAACAGCTGGGGAGCTTACACAGACATGAAAGAGTTCCAAAACAGGGATATTTTTCTTTTCACAGATAATAGTTGCAAACTATTGTTTCTGTGCTTTGAAAAGGGCTAGCGTGTCCTATATAAAGGATAATTTTTGGCATTGCTTCATAAAAAGCCATTGCAATTGTTAAATTATTTTGACAATATTAAACCTATTGCAGATCCAAAAAAGGAAACATTTTTTACGACAAGTTGAAAAACCATTACCCTTTCACTTTTAAAGTAGACAACTGCTTCCAGCTCCCTAAATAAAATGGATAATTTAATTGTACCGCTTGTGCAAAGCTATTGCTTTCTCATTTACCAAACAACAAAGGTCTCGATGCTCCCCCACCTCGTATGAAAAAAAGGCTCCTTCCATTTGCACGGCTTGTGTATAAACACCAGTAAGGTAGGCATCTCTGCCCAGAAAGGGATAATGTTTAGACCATTTTTACCATTTAAGTAGTCTAAAAGTATGGTAGTGTAATGTCTCATTAAAGGCTTTTTGTGACCATTAGTTGCCATCAGTTTTTTCCTAGTCAGTTTGAGGTCATTATGAGACCTATGAGCATTATACCATAATCCAGACAATTAGAGGCTTGGATTCCTGGAAATTCACATTTTAGAAGGGAATTTCAGCAAAGCTAACCAATTCAATTTTCAAATGATCCGCTGATCTCTAGATTTCCACTTTAAGAAATGTGGACACCAAACTTTCATACGGTGATAAACAGAGCAGGTACTCACCCTTCCCATGTTAAAACACCAACCCCGATGTTTCTCTGGTCAGGGAACGTTTTTTCTGCACATCGGAAAATCGGTCAGCGACGCATCCTGCGCTGCCCGTCACTGGCTACAATGGAAGCCTATGGGCGCAAGATCCGTCGCTGCCTGTGAAAAGCAGGAATCCAGCAACGGGTCCCGTCTTTTCAAAGAAAGCATGCGTGGAGAAAAAAAAAAAAAAAAAAAAAAAAAAAAAAATCGCAATATCCTCACCTACTGGAGTCCCGCGCAGCGATGCTCCCCGAAGCTAGCATTCATAGTAATACATTGCGAAATCTCGCGAGAAGTCACGGACTCGTGAGGCTATGTGCACAACAGGTGCCTCGACGGGTCCATCAGAAAGACGGGCCTAGTGCACATGTTTTCCACAATCTGCACAGGATCCATCTTGACGGATCCTGTGCAGATTTGGAACTCGGAAGTGTAAAAGTAGCCTAAGAGGTTTGGGATACACTTTCATTAAAGTGGAAAACCCTTTTAATACTAGGGTCCATGGTTCTTAATACTAGGAAGACTATGCTTTATATGATCTTGAGAAAACTATACATACGCAGATTAATTTAGGGGAAAATGATTGCCAAAATAAAATATTAAAAACAAAAGATCTTTCCATTTGTCATTTAATCACAATTGCCATCTAGATTAAAACACAGGACAAACAGTGCTGCAATAAAAGTAAGGCCAAGTTCGCACACATTATTTTACGGAATTTGCACTGCAATCCAACAAATTATAGTAACACGCAAGCATAGTATTCAGACCTGCAACACATTAATGAAATGTCACAAATTTGTACAGATTTTCTTTCCCTAAAACGAATGAAATGCGTGACTAAATCTGCACCACAATCTGCACTGCATTCAGCACGTAACATGCATTTTGTGTTGTGTACGGTATTTGTAGGTCATGAATGTAGCCTAGCTCTTAAGCCTCCTTCAGATGAACATGACACAGCATGAGTATGGACACATATGTGCATGAAGATGTTAAGTTTGGGTCAGGAGATCAGCGGCCAGTCTGTGCATTGTGATCCATACTCGCAGTGTTTTACAGACATGTGAACGAGGCTTAAGATGGACTGATAATTATTAATCACCTTTGAAAACCATTGCCATTATGTTAGGATTTAGCAATAACGGCATATTAATCTTTTTACTGTAGCTTCACTGGTTATAAACAGACATATCCAAAAACAAAGTTTTGTAATTCTGTAAATACATTGCATTACAGGAAGCAGTGAATAAGGTGCTGTTGATTCTAAAAGACAGTGGTTCTTGTGATCGCTAGGGTCATAGCAGTGGGACCCCAGAGATAAGACATGCATCACTATTTTTTGTAATGTAACATCCTTTATAGCATAACTCTTAACACAAGGTGAAACGCAGGATTAGCAGTACAATGTATTTACAACACGACAGAACTTGATAAAGAGGTGTTCACAAGGTGGATATTAATACACTTCCATAGCTAAAAAAAAAAAGCATGCTGAACACATGCAGTGCCCACACAAACTCATGGGTCATACTAACTTTGCCCTGGGTGATGCCTGCAGAAAAGAACAAATAGGAATGTAAATATGAGATCCTAGAACACAAGACACAGGATGGCTATAAATGCTAGAATGGCGCTCAGGCAGTGAGATCCATTAATAATCCTAGTTACTGGCTAAATGTGCATTCTGGCAGGAGAAGCTTCAGAGGGTTTCACCTTCTATGGAAATATTTCAAAGCCACTAGCGAAGAAAAAAAAAAAAAAAAAAGAAAAACAGGCACAAATAAAGCGCCCTTTCCTCCAAAGTACGTTATAGGCTGTTTTATTAAGTTAGAAGTACATGTAGAAGTGTCGTATAAGAGGGTCTCTGCCGCCAGCACAATGTGGACAGAAAAGAAAGAGACGAAGTGATGAACTTTAAAGAGCAGAATTCTACCGATGCCAGGAACATAAAACGGCAGCTCACATATTGCTATCCAACTGTGAGAGCGGGCCCAGAACGTCTGAGCTGCAGTACGTGCTGAGCACTTCCATGGGCTCATTTACACGCACTTGGCTTATTTCAAGTGTAATGCAAGACGCATGGGCAGAAGCAAAAAAAGCCCTCATTTCACGAGCCTACTAAAAAAGATCACTTGTGAAATAATAGACTGCTAAAGTAGAAGAATTAAAATATACAGGTTATTGCCGAGCAAACGCCCTCATCATACTGGAGTACACAAGGACCATTGTACTGCCAGCATTTTATAAAACAGACCTTTTAAAAAAGGGGTTACCAATAATTACACTGACTTTTTTTCCTCCAGTTTGCAGCTGCATACATCTCAAAAATAAAAGCCACAATGTGCTGTCCCTGAAGCAGCAATGTGCAGATTACCATCTTCCTGAGGCAATGATCTGCATATAACTTATCTAGTGATGCAGCCGTCAATGCAACACCATGCTGCTGATACAGTACCAGTGGCATGCCACCTAAAGCCAGACATCAGTGTGGTCCTCATATGATCCAAGGGAACCCATCAGCTCATTCCACCCTTCCAAATCCATTACACGACTGATGAATAATCAAAAACGTATGGATTTATTTATATCTGTTCTTATAAACAAAAATGCTGCTTGCTGCAGAGAAATACTCAAGCTACTTACCGGTAGCAGTGTTTTTCAGGAGCCCAACGAGAGAGGGGATCCGCCCTTCGGGACAGGAAACCTACAGACATAAAAGGGCGGTACCTCTCTCCCGCATCAGTTGGATTACAGAGAATGAGAGAACCTCCTTGGTTAGTAGCATATAAGCAACTTATATGTTTCGCCCATGTGAGTAAACTTAAAGCTCCAAAGAAACAAGAGGTATTAACCCATATAGGAAAGGGAGGGAGTATAAGGGTGCTGTCATGGGCTTCTGAAAAACACCGCAACAGGTAAGTAGCTTGAGTATTTATTCAGTCGCCATGACAGTACCAACGAGAGATTTACAGAGAAAAGCGCCTTAGGGAGGGACTACTGACTCCAGCACCCTTCTTCCAAATGTGAGATCAGAAGAGCCACCCAGATCTAGTCTATAATGCTTAAAGAAAGTAGACGGAGATGACCATGTGGCCGCCTTACATATGTCCTCAATCGACACCTCCGACCTCTCTACCCAGGATGTTGCCATGGCTCAGGTGGAGTGAGCTCTTATACCTTCCATAATTTCCATGCCACCTGCTGAATAAGACAAAGAAATCCCTTCCCTTATCCATCTGCCTAAGGTGTTTTTGGATACAAAGTCGTTTTCTAACTCCCTGAAAGGATACAAATAAGGAATTATCTTTCTTCCAAGAGCGTTACTGAAATATAGCTGAGCATACATCTTTTAAAGGGACACTGTCACCTGAATTTGGAGGGAACAATCTTCAGCCATGGAGGCGGGGTTTTTGTGTTTTTGATTCACCCTTTCCTTACCCGCTGGCTGCATGCTGGCTGCAATATTGGATTGAAGTTCATTCTCTGTCTTCCGTAGTACATGCCTGCACAAGGTGCAATCTTGCCTTGCGCAGGCATGTACTACGGAGGACAGAGAATGAACTTCAATCCAATATTGCAGCCAGCATGCAGCCAGCGGGTAAGGAAAGGGTGAATCAAACACACAAAAACCCCGTCTCCATGGCTGAAGATTGTTCCCTCCAAATTCAGGTGACAGTGTCCCTTTAACATCTAACGAATGGAGTTTGAGTTCCTTTTGATTAGTGGGATTAGGACAAAAAGTGGGAAGAATGGTTTCCTGTAGCCTTTGGAACTTTGACGCTACTTTTGGAAGGCAAAGAGGATCAGTTTTTAGCACTACTCTGATCGACTCTAAACTGAATGTATGGAGGTTGTCTAGAGAGGGTCTGTAGATCACTAACCCTTCTTACAGATGTGAGGGCAACTAAAAGGGCGGTTTTAAAGGACAGGACTTTTATTGGAGCAGAGTCAATAGGTTCAAAGGGGGCTTCAGTTAAAGCTGTAAGTACCAGGTTTAGGTCCCACGGAGCTAGTTTTTGTCCAACAATGGGTCTCGACCTAGCTGCTGCCTTGATGAATCTAGCAACCCAGTAATTGCTTGCTAAATTACAATTGCATAGTGCTCCTAGAGCTGACACTTGAACTCTCAGAGTGCTTGTCGCTAGACCCATCTCTAAACCCCTCTACAGGAATTCCAGAATCTCACTAAAGGTACCGTCACATTTAGCGACGCTGCAGCGATCTAGACAACGATCCCGATCGCTGCAGCGTCGCTTTGTGGTCGCTGGAGAGCTGTCACACAGACAGCTCCCAGTGACCAACTATGCGAAGTCCCCTGATAACCAGGGTAAACATCGGGTTACTAAGCGCAGGGCCGCGCTTAGTAACCCGATGTTTACCCTGGTTACCAGTGCTAATGTAAAAAAAAACCAAACACTACATACTTATATTCCGGTGTCTGTCCCCCGTCGCTGTGCTTTCCTGCACTGACTGTGGGCGCCGGCTGGCCGTAAAGCACAGCGGTGACGTCACCGCTGTAATCTGCTTTACGGCTGGCCGGCGCTGACAGTGCAGGGAAGCAGAACGCCGAGGGACGCGACAGACACCGGAATGTAAGTATGAAGTGTTTGGGTTTTTTTTACATTTACACTGGTAACCAGGGTAAACATCGGGTTACTAAGCGCGGCCCTGCGCTTAGTAACCCGATGTTTACCCTGGTTACCAGTGAAGACATCGCTGAATCGGCGTCACACACGCCGATTCAGCGATGTCTGCGGGAGATCCAGCGACGAAATAAAGTTCTGGACTTTCTGCTCCGACCAACGATGTCACAGCAGGATCCAGATCGCTGCTGCGTGTCAAACACAACGATATCGCTATCCAGGACGCTGCAACGTCACGGATCGCTAGCGATATCGTTGTGAAGTTGGTCAGTGTGAAGGTACCTTAATACAGACTTTTTGACCAACCTCCGATCCCGAAACTGCTAAGAATTTTTTCCATATTCTAACAAATATTTTTTGTAGAAGGCTTCCTGCTTTTCAGCAAGGTGTTAACAAGTTTCTGGGAAAACCCTTTCTCTCTTACTAATGCCATTTCAAATTCCACGCTGCCAGATGTAAATTGGACACTTGTGGATGGAGAATGGGACCTTGGGAGAGGAGATCTGGGAGCTCCGAAAGAATCCATTTGGCTGAGAAACGGACATCTTCCTCAGCCAGGGGAACCATGGTCTCCTGGGCCAGAATGGCGCTATTGAGATTACCCGAGCTCTGTCCTCCCATATCTTCCTCAGAACTATCGGGATTAAGTTCAATGGGGAAAGGCATAGCCTAGACTGAATTGCCATGGAATTAGGAGGGCGCCCACTGTATACAGGTTTTCTCTGGGATTTAGGGAGCAAAACTGGTGTATCTTTCTGTTTTCTTTGTTGGCGATGAGGTCCATGTCTGGGTACCCCCATAAAAGCCTAATCTGATTGAAGACGGCCTGTTTCAGGGCCCAATCACCTTGTCCAAGTCCGTTGCGACTTAGGTAATCAGCCATGATGTTGTGCTTCCCTTTTATATGAAGAGATGTGAGTGACAGTAGATGAGCCTTGGCTATCTGAAAGATACGATCCGCCACATCCATTAATGACTTGGACCGAGTCCCCCCTTAAAGGTTAATGTAGGCTACAGTTACCTGGTTGTCTGAAAATAGCCTGACGTGTTGGCCCTGTAGGGACATAAGGAAATAATTTAGTGCTCGTTATACAGCTAATAACTCTTTAAGGTTGGAAGATAAAGTTTGTTCGGATTGTGTCCAAACCCCCTGGACCCACGTCACCCATATGTGCTTCCCAACCCCTGAAGCTAGCATCCATAGTTACTAGCGATGAGCGAATATACGCGTTACTCGAGATTTCTCGAGATTTACATCTGATAGCCAGCATAAGTACATGTGGGGGTTGCCTGGTTGCTAGGGAATCCCCACATGTACTTAAGCTGCCTAACAGATGTAAATCATTCAGCTGCGGCAAGAAAAACGAAAACTCCGAGCACTAAAAAATACACGGAGGACACCTGAAATGCTTGAGAAATCTCGAGTAACGAGTATATTCGCTCATCTCTAGTAGTTACCACTCGAGATATAAGGTTTATCCAGGGAACACCAGTCCGTAGCTTTGGTATGTGTAACCACCAACGTAAGGATTGTATAGAAGTAGCGGACAAGGAAAATCTACTCTCAAGGTGGCCTTCTAGACGACGAGCATTGTACAGTACATCCCACTGCAGGACTTTGGTGTGGTACTGGGCCCAAAGAACTGCCGGGATGCATGACATGAGTGAGCCTAACAGTGACATTGCCCCTCTTAATGTGACTGACTGATTATTAACGACCCTGAGTATCTGCCGTCGAATACGGTCCACCTTTGCCTCTAGTAGGCGACATTCCTGCAATCTGGAGTCTAGGATGAGACCCAAGAATTCCTGTACTCTTAAGGGTTGCAATCGTGATTTTTTTAAAATAAATAATAATCCATCCCAATCTCTGTAAGGCTGATATTACTTTTCCCAGTTGGGCAGAGCAGTGTGATTCTGAGTGTCCCACAATAGGTCATCCATATATGGAACAACTAGCACATCCTGTTCATGCAGATGTGCCATTACCTCTACCATTATTTTAGTGAAACCGCAGGGGGCAACCGCAACCCAAAAGGGGAGTGCTCTGAATTGGAGGTGTTCTACTTTCCCACCCAGTGAAACGGCTACTCTTAGAAACGGTTGGTGGTCTGTGTGTATAGGGACATGATAAATAGGCGTCTTTGAGATCTAAAACTACCATGAAGCAATTGTTAAACAGTAGCTTTATTGCTGTTTTTACAGACTCATTTTGAACGAATGGACCAGTAAGAATTTATTCAGGCCTTTCAGATTGATAATAGTACGAAAGGAGCAGTCTGGCTTTTTAACCAGGAAGAGGGTGGAGTAAAACCCCCTACCTCTTTGTGCTTCAGGAACTTTTATCAATACACCCTTCTGATGAAGTTTCTGGACCTCAGATTCTAGCGCCAGTTGTTCTGTAGGTAAAGAACGGATGGGCGTTAAAAAAAACATATTCTGAGGTATCTTCTTAAAATCAAATTTTAGCCCCGTCTTAATAATGCTTAGGATCCATGGGCTATTAGAAATGTTTAACCAGGCTGGATAGAAGGCTAAGAGCCTGCCTCCCACCTGGATAAGGCAATCATTGTGGTTTTCTATTGTCCCGAAAGGAGTTGAACATAAAGCCTCTACCTTTCCTCCTATTGGCATCATATCTAGTCCTTTCTCTAGTAGGCCTTCTACGATCGAACCTCCTATTAGTATCCATTCTGTATGAGGGTCTTCCTAAGTAAGGGAACCATTTTTTACCATCGCCCGCTTTTCCCAGTAGTTAATCCAGAACTGAGCCGAATAGATGTACCCCTTCGCATGGAATGCTGCAGTTTTGACCTGGCCTGCATGTCCCCCGGCCAACATTTCAGCCATATGACTATACGGGCAGCATTGGAAAGAGCCGCTGACCTGGCTGCTAGTTTTACGGAATCTGCCAATGCATCTGAAAGGTAAGCCGCTGCTCCCTGGATTATGAGAAAAGAGGATAAGATCTCATCTCTAGGAACTTTGTCTTTAAGTTGGTCCTCTAAGCGGTCATAGGGACATTAGATCGTGCTGTACAAGTGGCTGCGATTGATGGTCTGAGAGCTCCTGCTGATGTTTCCCAGGCTCCTTTAAGAAAGACATCGGCCCTTCTATCTAGCGGGTCCTTTAAAGTCCCCAAATCCTCAAATGGTAGGGAGGTTCTTTTGGAAGCTTTAGCCACAGCTGCATCGAGTTTTGGGGCCTTATCCCATGCAGAAGATGCCACCTCCTCAAATGGATACTTTATTTTAAAGGATGGTGGAAGAGAACCTTTCCTTTCAGGTTTCTTCTATTCCCGTGTAATAAGGGAACTTAATTTTGTCAATCACAGGAAAGCATCTACGAGTTTTCCGGTTTAGACCTTTAAACATTACATCCTGTATAGATTACTCTGACCGGGTTTCTTCAATCCCCATAGTATTATTTACTGCTTTGACCAGTCGATCTATCTGGTGAAAAGAAAAACATGAATGACCGGACTCGCCCTCTGAAGATGATGAGGACGAGTGGGGAGAATCTGATCTTAGCTCTCCTGAGTCACTCTTGCCAATTGAAATTGGGAATCTGGGCTTTCTTTCTTTAACGCCTCTATCCTGAGATAGGGATTTGACCGAACCCCTGACCTCCTGTCTGACCATCTGTCTTAGGCTGGTGGCAAAGTCTGGTGTCTCCTCCGCTATCAAACACTGCATACATGGCCTGCATAGTTTCTTTACGTGGCCATCTGTAAGAGGAACCCCACATTCAGCACATTCCCTATGCTTAGCTGACCATTTTTTCCCCCGATAGATAAGGAGAGAGGGAACATAAGGGGAGACAACACATCACCAAGTGAACTTTCTCGAAGATCACTTAACCTTGGCATAGTAAAGAATAGTACTGTAGTCTGCGAGGGTCCTTCTCAGTCGGTGTCTCATCTCTACGGCTTGAGGACTTGCCAGGATTAGACTTTTGACTGGTTCTATCTCCTCCAGGGCGACTACTGCCACTAGATCGCCGCTGGGTAACCGTTGCTTGGGGCTTCTCTAAGGCCTGACACTGCTGCTCTAGAGTGCTGCAGCGCTTCTTGCTCATGAGACTCCATTTTACAAATATGTCTGACAAGCACATGGCAGCCCATAACGATTCCTTATGTAGCCGGCTTCCTCTCAAAGTACCTCCCCTGGACGGGGTCAGCAGGCCAATCTGGGCGATCTGGCTGGTACATAATCTGTATGCCACTGGGAGGCCCGGCCCACTTTCATAAAACCGCACCCCCTGCCGGGACATGAACCCCCAGCTTATTGTGCCGCGTGCCTCAGCTTACCACATGGCCCCGGCGTCCTCCTCGTGACCTGTCTCTGGTGCGCGAGCCCCATGAGTCACCATCATATCGGTGACCCGCGCCGAACCAGATGATCACCGCCGCGCCATGGACTGCGCATGCCCGACGTGTCATCGGGCCGCGCCATTGGCAGCGTTACGAGGGACCGCCCCTTCCTCCCACATCATCCAGCCGTGACCCCACCGCGCCAGGAAGCGTTGGACCGCGCCTCTGCCATGTGCGGTACGCCGGGACACCGCACTCATCGACAAGGCCCTGGTTAATACGGTCCGGGGAGAAAGACCCCCCGTGGCTTATACTTACCTGTACCTGCGGTGAAGGATCACCAAAAGCAAGCACTCCCCCTGAAGGCTGCTTTCTCCTGCTGCTGCCTACCTCCACAGCCCTCTGTGGTGTGGCACTTCCGGCACACCGGACAGACCGAGGAAGGGAACCTTTCTTCATAAGGTATGTCTGAAGGGGTCCCCTGTCAGGGACAGGAAACCAACTGATGCAGGAGAGAGGTACCGCCCTTTTATGTCTGTAGGTTTCCTGTCCCCGAAGGGCGGATCCCCTCTCTCGTTGGTGCTGTCATGGCGACTGAATAAATCCAGTTTAGAAATGAGTGACATGCCGTAGCAGTGCCAATAAATCACCTGGAGGAGGCCAAGAATGCAGCTGGCAGCAGAGATATTGGAAGCGCCCAACACGTCCATAGCACGTCTAGCCTCATTTGTATATCTTGTAAAGAAGATTTTTCTGTAGCAAAGAAAAATTTTTGCTTAATAAAGGTATGGAATTTGCAGCACATACACACAAACACGTGATATCAGTACTACATCTGGGCAATAAAAATGAAAAAAAGCATATACAGAATGGGAGAAATAGGGCTAAGCAACAGCACATGTGAACAAGCTTGGGTGTACTAATAGATCATAAACTTAACATGAGTCAACCGTGTGATGCAGCAGCAAAAAAGGCAAATGCAATTCTGGGATGTATTAGGGTATGTGCACACGAAGAAATGGTCCACTGCGGATTTTTCCGCAGCGGATATGATAAATCCACAGGCCAAAAACACTGCGTTTTTCCTGCGGATTTACCGCGGTTTTTGTGCGGATTCCACTGCGGTTTTACACCTGCGGTTTTCTATTATGGAGCAGGTGTAAAACCGCTGCGGATTCCGCACAAAGAATTGACATGCTGTGGAATGTAAACCGCTGCGTTTCCGCACATTTTTTCCGCAGCATGTGCACTGCGGATTGCGTTTCCCATAGGTTTACATTGTACTGTAAACGCATGGAAAACCGCTGCGGACCCACAGCTGCGGAAACGCTGCGGATCCGCAGCAAAATCCACAGCATGTTAACATAGCCTAAACAGAAGTATACAGTCTAGATCACAAAGTAATTGTTGCCCTCTACTCCTCTTTGGTAAGACCTCATCTGGAATACTGTGTCTAGTTTTGGGCACCACATTTAAAAAAAATGACAAACTGGAGCAAGTTCAGAGAAGAGCGACCAGAATGGTGACCAGTCTGCAAACCATGTCCTATGATGAACGTTTCCAGGATTTTGGAATGTTTAGCTTGCAAAAAAGAAGACTGAGAGGAGACTTAATAGCAGTCTACAAATGTCTCAAGGGCTGTCACATTGTAGAAGGATCATCTTTGTTCTCATTTGCACAAGGAAAGACTAGAAGCAATGGGATGAAACTGAATGGGAGGAGACACAGATTACATTTTAGAAAAAACTTTTTGACAGTAAGGCTGCCATCACACTATCAGTATTTGGTCAGTATTTTATGTCCGTATTTGTAAGCCAAAACCAGGAGTGGAACAAATAGAGGAAAGTATAATAGAAACATATGCAGAAGTGGTGCATATGTTTCTATTATACTTTCCTCTATTTGCTCCACTCCTGGTTTTGGCTTACAAATACTGACGTAAAATACTGACCAAATACTGCTAGTGTGACGGCAGCCTTAGGCTATTTTCACACTAGCGTCGTACGACGCACGTCGCAATGCGTCGTTTTGCAGAAAAAACGCATCCTGTAAAGTTGTCTGCAGGATGCGTTTTTTCTCCATAGGCTTGTATGAGCGACGCATTGCCACACGTCGCAACCGTCGTGCGACGGTTGCGTCGTGTTGTTGCGGACCATCGGCACCAAAAAATGTTGCATGTAACGTTTTTTTGGTGCGTTGTGTCCGCCATTTCCGACAGCGTATGTGCGGCCGGAACTCCGCCCCCTCCTCCCCGGAGCTCACAATGGGGCAGCGGATGCGTTGTAAAACTGCATCTGCTGCCCCCGTTGTGCTGCGCTTTCATAGCATGCGTCTGTATGTCGCCACGATGCATTGCGTCGTGCGTCGTACAACGCTAGTGTGAAAGTAGCCTTAGGGTGATCATTGAGTGGAACATGCTGCCACGGAAGGTGGTGAGTTCTCCTTCAATGGAACTCTTCAAACAGAGGCTAGACAGACATCTGTCTTGGATGATTTAGTGAATCCTGCTTTGAGCAGGGGGTTGGACCAGGTGACCCATGAGGTCCCTTCCAACTCTACCATTCTATGACTCTACGATTGGTTTGGAAGGAAAGAATAAGCATGCCAGTTCCCTTTAAAACATACTGTTTATCTAGCATTTACATCTAGTATTTTCTATGGGGACAAAGTTTTATATTATTATGCTATTGTTCTTCATACTGAGTATATGGTGAGGTGGGCTTTCTGGACTCTTACTGGCTGAGGCCATGTTCAGACATTGCTTTTTGCTGCATTTTTTTTCTGCAGCCAAAACACAAATGTTGTTGCATTTTTGCGGCAATTTTCAGGATCCCAAAGTTCAGCTTTGCTTCCACCTTATAAGCATAAACAATACAATGTTGAAAGTTTTAACACACTGCCTTTTTCAAAATCTCAGTTTTCCAATTCAATTAAAAAAAAAAAAAAAAAAAAAAAAACACAGGCGTGTGCATGCGATTTCTGCATGAGAATTCTCATAGCTTTTAATTTACCTAAAGAAACGCAGCAAAAAACGCAATGTGTGTACATAGTGCCATAGTTGCCATTTCTTTAGATTTATAGCATACCGTCTGTTAAAATATGAATCCCATAAATAGTTCTCAGCTCGAAGCTTTGGAGGAAGATATCGTATCGCTTCATAATTTTATTGTGCCAACAGTCAATGGCTATAGTAATGTAGGCATTAAGCTTTGTAAATTGTGAGAACAATAAATGGATTGGAGGGATACATATATTATTGACGAATTGAGGAGAACCCCCTCCAAAATCCCTCTCTATTAAAACATTAAATTTAAGGAATAGATATTTAAAATACTGAGGGTATGAAAAAAAATTTTTTTTCCTTAATCGTCCTCTTAGTTAAATGAATCCTTGTAAATAGTATGCATTGGATGAAACCCCAGGGTGCCAACACTTATTGGCAGAATAGGACAAACAAGATTATAGCATTAACCAATAGATTTCACTGCATGTGTGGCATCATCAGGGGATGGGACAATGGCGTGAATCGTGCAGTGAAACATGTTGGGGGACTAGTGCTATAATCTGGTTTGTCCTATTGTGCCAATAAGTGTTGGCACCCCGGGGTGTCATCCAACACATACTCCTAATCATAAGGATTAATTTAACTAAAAAGCAGATTAGAGACAAGTTTTAAGGTACCGTCACACTAAACAACTTACCAACTATCACGACCAGCGATACGACCTGGCCGTGATCGTTGGTAAGTCGTTGTGTGGTCGCTGGGGAGTTGTCACACAGACAGCTCTCTCCAGCGACCACGATCAGGGGAACGACTTCGGCATCGTTGAAACTGTCTTCAACGATGCCGAAGTCCCCGGGTAACCATGGTAAACATCGGCTTACTAAGTGCAGGGCCGCGCTTAGTAACCCGATATTTACCCTGGTTACCATTGTAAAAGTTAAAAAAACAAACAAAAAAAAACCACTACATACTCACATTCCGATGTCTGTCACGTCCCCCGCCGTTAGCTTCCCGCACTGACTGTGTCATCGCCGGCCGTAAAGCAGAGCACAGCAGAGCAAGCAATAAATAAATACATGCACAGATAAAAATGGAATGTGCACGCATAGGTACGGGCGAGATTACTCCCATATATGATGCTAACAGATATAATCTTGTCCAGACATAATCTACATACGGTATATGTAGAACAAAGATGTAGGTTTATGCAATACAATTATATAGAAGGCCGATCTGACATTACAATTGATCTCTGAACTAGGCTTGGATTAAACTGATGATGCTTGTAGCGATTTATTCATGCATTGATGGAGGTTCTGGTGATGTGTTTATTTATTAATGTACTAATAAGTTCTGGTGATATATCCATGTAATGGTGATGGTTGTGATGCTGTATTCCTCTACTGATGTTCGTTGCGTAATAAAGAAATTGTTTGGTCACACACGTTGAGGATTACTACATTTGCATTTATTTTACGATAATTGATTTTAATTAAGCACAGTAGCATGTCAAATCCCAACAGCGCATCATATGCTCACAGTCAGGATTCGGCTCTGCTTGCCAATTACAGCAGTCAACAAGTGATGACCACTCATGTACGATTTTCACACTTACGGTCACGTGTTAACAGGCTTCTCTTCCTTCTCTCAGAGGCAGGGACTGGAGTTTTTCATTGTACATTGAGAGAATTCGGAAGAGAAGCTAGTTGGCACATGGCTGTAAGTATACAAATCACACATGAGTGGTCACATAACAAGCTGCGTATAGAAGGAGGGGCCAAACTGCATTATGGCCCCAGGTGCAGGAAAACCTATATTCACCTCTGCTTAAAGGGAATCTGTCAGCAGGACTGTGATAAGTAACTTACAGACACAGTCAGGTCGGCACCGCTATATGGATTAAAATGATACCTTGGCAGATGAAATTCATCTTGTGGTTGTTTTATCTTTATTTGTAGTTTTCAGTTAATGATATTCTCGTGCTCTGGGGCGGCCTGGGGAGGGTCTTCATGTGGTGCTCTGCTTACATATTCATCTGTATGGCTTATCACAGGTCACTGATCCCTCACTGACTGGCCCCCTATTTTACGTACTGAATATTATATGTATTATATTTTATTTATTCATATACAATATTGGCGATTCGATAGATGCTACTGCATAGTCATCTTGGTGGAGACAAATTTCTTTCATCTACCAAAATGGCGCCTGTGCAGTAGCATCTATCGGACTGCCAATCAATGCTACTACGCAGGCGCGACTGGCGCCATTTTAAGATTTTTTTTTTGTTTTTCAGAATAAATGTGTATGACTAACTAAAAGAATTTAATGCATACTATAGATGCAATAATGCTGCAGCGCAAGCGCCGCCTGCTAAAAATTATTTTGTTTTCAATATGTAAAATATTCAGTATTCAGTATGTAAAATAGGGGGGCAGGTCATAAGCCATCAGTATGAATATGTAAGCAGAGCAGCACATGAAGACCCCCCTCACAGGCCACCCGGAGCATGAGACTTATTAACTGAAAATAAACATTAACAACAACCACAAGATGGATTTCATCACCCAAGGTGTCATTTCAATCAGTTTAAAGGAGCCAACCTGACAGTGTCTGTAGGTTACTGTTCACAATCCTGCTGACAGATTCCATTTAAAGGGGTTGTCTGAGACTACAATTTTTTTCTTACTGGGCCCAAGAACCTACAGGCAGGCAGGTAGGTGTCAATTACCTGACTACTGGCTCAGAGTGGTCATGGACTGCTTTTGCCAATGGTTCTGCAGCTTCCGGAGATGTCTTGTTGGCAGAGCGGCTAGTTCCCTTCCACTGTGCTCTCTGGACAGGGTGTGACTGCTGAGATCATGCTGATTGACAGCCGGCTCCCTGCTGCATAACTGCACGCCCTGACGACAGAGCAGCCTGGAAGAGAGACAGCTGCTCTATTGACGTGAAGCAGCAGAATCATAGGCCTGAGTGATCTGTGATCGCTCTGAGTCGGTGCTGGAAACAGGCAGGTAGTTAGCAACTATCTGCCTGTCATTTCTTCACCCAATGGAGAAAAAAAAATTGTGCCGGAAAACTCCTTTAATGTGACAGTGCATGACATGCTTGTTACTCTGTAGGAAACCAGTTAATAATCTCCATGAATCACCTCCTCATCTGCATCTAAATAATTTGTCTGTGTATAATTGTGCAATATGTAATAGAAGTTGCATATTCCTACAAATTATACATTAGATTGCTAATCTACCAACCAGAGGAAACAAATTGATGTAATTACTATAACTATAATGTTACTTTTCCATTTCATGAATGGAATTTTTACACGTATTCAAGTTACCTCAATCTGCCAACAAGGACAACTCATTCCGTCTCACTGTTGAGCCTACAATGATTGTTTTACCAGCCACATTTTAGACTTTATTTTTGTCTAACATTACCAAGACTACTTAATAGTTGAAGCACAAATTTAGACAACCCCAGAAGTCCAATATTTAGTAAAATAAAGCAAATTCAGATTTGAACTGAAGGGGAGCCATCATAAAATATTACCTATTGCGTATATCATGTATGTTTTTTTTTCTTTAAATTTGGCCTTTAAAAAAAAAAAAAAAAAAAAAGCAATTTTCACACTGGTCACTGGAGCTTTATTTAGACTCCAATTTTCTTTTTTCAGGAAAAACACATGTACCTTAGCCACAAGGTACAGACTCTGACCCCATCTCTTGTATTGAAGCATCTAATGCAGGGGTCCCCAACTCCAGTCCTCAAGGCCCACCAACATGTCATGTTTTCAGGATTTCCTTAGTCTTGCCCAGGTAATCATTGCATCACCTGTGCAATGCAAAGGAAATCCTGAAAACATGACCTGTTGGTGGGCCTTGAGGACTGGAGTTGGGGACCCCTGATCTAATGGGCCTGAACAAAGGTCAATGTGAAGGGATGAAGGAATAAGGTCAGCTGTGACATCACTGATCGCAATTAGCGGATCCTGGGTCACAGAGGTGTCAGCTGGCATTTTATCCTGCTGAAAACTGTTCCTGAAGGGACCAAAGTAGGAGTCTAAAATAGTGGCCAGTGAAAAACTGCAAGGCTACCAATTTAGATTGTATTTTCTGTATTTTTTCAAAATAAAGATTGTGATATGAAAAAAAAAAAAACAAGTGCGTTACCAAAAAAGTTAAAAAAAATACATGCCACGGAATAAATTGATCTCTTAGACCTAATGAGTATGGTGTAAGTTTGCATGGGTTTCCTTCCACACTCCAAAGACACACTGGTAGGGAATTTAGATTGTGAGCCCCAATGGGGACAGGGTTGGATAATATGTACGGTGCTGTGGAATTAATGGTGCTATGTAACTGAGTAAAATAAATAATCAAATACAATGTCAGAGTAGCGGTATAATCCTCACAATAAGCTAAGGATTTTAGGAGTCCAACTAGAAAATAAAATAGCTCATGAATCCAAATGTATTCAGTGTCCGCTCACCCAGCCCGACAGCTGCAGCTTGTGCTGTGCATTGTGAGAGCAGCAAAATGAGACATTTTTTACGCTTTTGCGACACATTGCTGCTGTTTCCAGAGTGTGGCATTTACTTGCAGGCTGCAGCCACTCATTGGAGTGACACACGTCACGCCGACATAGCAGGAACATCGCTACTGTGGGAGAGGAGTGTCCATGGTTTTTATTTTGATTGTTAAATTCCTGCATATATTCAGGCCTTGACCACCAATGAAGTGACAAAATGGAAAACCTAAACGTGCCTTGAGAGCCATTGAAGCATTTGACCATCTTCTAGGTAGTTACTAATAAATAAAACAAATGCCCACATTTCACTGAAAAGCAAGTGTCTGATCCATATCAGTTAAATACATGCAAGTGTTACCTACCCATTTTGGGATTTGTCACCCAGATTTTCCTTTTGTCCTCTTCTCTCATTATTAGAATGCTGGGTGACAGCAGAACTGTAGCTGGCGGGCTGCCGTGGGATCTGGGTGACTGCAGGTTTAGCTACAGCTGCTAGGCCGTCAGTGGAAGGTTTATAACCAGCATGCAATCCGGTGGTAGTGGGGGCAGGTGGGGTTACGGCAGCCAGCAGGGATAAAGCAGATGGCTGTGTAGATGCTTGATTGGCGGTAGCTGGGGTAAAGGCAGAGGAAGGTGAAGGGATTGATGCAGGCTTGGAAAGCGATGGCGCTCCAAATGGTCTAGGTGCTTTGTTGTATGCCATATTAGCAGGAGAGGTGACTTTGGGAACAGCAGGAATGGGGGTTGCAATGGGCACAGGCTTTATAATTTCTTTTGGTGCTTCCTATATATAAAAAACAAACAAAAGTATACACACCAACCACATGCAAAAAGCCAAATTCCTCATTTTACATAATCTGTCACTATACAGACACTTTAGTCTTTGTATTTCATCGGATACATCTTACAGTTTGTCTGTCTATAGAGCAAAATACTATACTGCGGGTATATTCTGCAGGTGATACACAGAAGGCCATGTTTTAATGTCCGTTTGTCAGTAATACAGCATTAAAGAAGTATTCCAGGCTGTAGACAAATTTCTGCAGTCACTATGTGCACAATGCCACTATTCCCGTGTATCCCCAGCACGAGTGGGTGTCACAGGACCACAAGTAAGCAATTTACTACATTCTCCTTCGCTTACCTCTGAACATTGAGAATCCAGTCAGCTTGTGTCTGCAACTATGCAAGTCGCATACTTGTGGCCAGATGTCCACCTTCCGGTGCTGGGAATCCAGGGAAATCATGACAACGTGCACATTGCACACTGTCACGATTCAGCAATCTTTCAAAGAGCCAGGAAAACCACTTAACCATTTAAAATTTGGCACAAACTGCATTTTATTGGCATATTTTGAAGTCATTAAAAGAGTATTCCAATGACAGACTTTTATGGCATGTTATAAATGTTGTACAGATGTGTGTCATGTTTTTGGAACCTGCATAAAGAACAGGTGTCCACCAGTGGTTTCCATACCTCCCAGAAGTGGCCACTTCTGCTCTGATTTTCTACCTGGATGTGGCGGTAAGAAGAACCATAATCCCCAAGAGGGTGATCTGTTACAAGTGTCTGTGATGGGAACACATATTGAAGCTACTAAGGAACCGGTGTGCTTTGGAGAATTACTAGATTATGTGGAAAGAGCGCTGTGGCTTTTATCCTTGCTATTGTTTAGACTCTGGGAGAAGAAGTGAGAACATCAAAAATATAAACCGAGCTGTATAATATGCTAAAAATAAAAAAGAATTTCTTAGGGGAGCATTCACACACAGTAGATTAGATGCAGAAAATCTGTCCCTTCTCTCTGAATAGCGTTGCAGAAATCACATGCACATGCTTCACACACAGACAGAATTCAGATATTACAGAACAGATGTTTATGCAACAAATCAACCAAGTGTGAGGTTCACTTCTAGTTACCTGTAAGCATAGTCCGGGCCTGACGGCACAGAGTTCCTCCACATGACCTGTCACCGGGTCAACAGTAGCTAATTTTGCTTTTATTTTATTCTTGCTGTCCCATGTGTAGTTGTCTCTTTAAATTTACCATATGTTTCTATGGATATGGACCTTTTTAAACTTAGTGCTAATATTTACGGTCTTTACCAGTGAATGGTGGGGTGCACCATATCTGCAGAGATACATGGGGACATGCAGAAAATGATTTGAACCATGCTCTCCTGGTAAAAACCATAACAATAGCACTAAATATAAATCTCTAAATCTGTATGGCAACCCCAAAAAGTGGAGGTGCTGTTTCAATGTTGGAAGTCTATTCAGCCCTCTGTCAGTGAAAGAAAACCTTCATTCTCAAAGTGCACACACTTAGGCCGGCTTCACACTTGCGAGTTTTACGGACGTAAGAGCGCAGAAACTACATCCGTAAAACTCGCAAAAAATACGGCACAATTATTCTCTATGCCCCTGCTCCTATCTGCCGTATTTTACTGATCAGTATTATACGGCTTTCTACGGCCGTACAAAATCGCAGCATGCTGCGTTTGTCACCGTACTGCGCAAGAAATACGCCAATGAAAGTCTATGGAAGCGTGAAAAATACGGATTTCACACGGACAAGCAGTGTGACTTGCGAGAAATACGCAGCGCTGTTAGAGAGAAAAGCCGGTAATTCAGTGCGGTGTACAGTAAAATCACACTGACAGCTTACAGTAGAATAGGTAGAATAAATGTGTACACATAGAATAGGTATATATATATATATATATATATATATATATATATATATATATATATATATATATGTCAGTGAGACACATATATGTATATATATTAATATTTATTCCAGCGCTATACAGCTTGAAAGCCGGTAATTCAATTACCGGCTTTTTCTTTCTCCTTCCTAAAACCCAACATGATTTGAGACATGGTTTACATACAGTAAACCATGTCTTCTCTCCATTTTTTTTGCAGATTCCACACTACTAATGTCAGTAGAGTGTATCTGCAAAATTTGGCCGTTCTAGCTCTTAAAATAAAGGGTTAAATGGCGGAAAAAATTGGCGTGGGCTCCCGCGCAATTTTCTCCGCCAGAGTAGTAAAGCCAGTGACTGAGGGCAGATATTAATAGCCTGGAGAGGGTCCACGGTTATTGGCCCCCCCCTGGCTAAAAATATCTGCCCCCAGCCACCCCAGAACAGGCACATCTGGAAGATGCGCCTATTCTGGCACTTGGCCACTCTCTTCCCATTCCCGTGTAGCGGTGGGATATGGGGTAATGAAGGGTTAATGCCACCTTGCTATTGTAAGGTGACATTAAGCCTAATTAATAATGGAGAGGCGTCAATTATGACACCTATCCATTATTAATCCAATTGAATGAAAGGGTTAAATAAAACACAAACACATTATTTAAAATTATTTTAATGAAATAAAAACAATGGTTGTTGGAGTATTTTATTCTACGCCCAATCCAGTCACTGAAGACCCTCGTTCTGTGAAAGAAAAAACATAATAAACCAACAATATACTTACCCTCCGCAGATCTGTAACGTCCAACGATGTAAATCCTTCTGAAGGGGTTAAAACATTTTGCAGCAAGGAGCTTTGCTAATGCAGGCTGCTCCTCGCTGCAAAACCCCGGGGAATGAGTCTAAATATAGATCAATGAGCTATATTTAGCTTCATTTGCGGTGAGGCGCACTCTGCTGGATGTTCTGTTATGGCTGGCAATCAGGCAACACAGCGTGCAGTAATCAGCGCACATACAGAGATCTGGCAATAACCAAAAACAATAGGACGAGCTCTGAGACGTGGAATCTCTGTAGACTGCAGTACCTGATCTATCCTCACACAACTATAAGCAGCAGTGGATTGCGCCTAACAACTACCTATGCAACTCGGCACTGCCTGAGGAGCTGACTAGCCTGAAGATAGAAATACAAGCCTGACTTACCTCAGAGAAATACCCCAAAGGAATAGGCAGCCCCCCACATATAATGACTGTTAGCAAGATGAAAAGACAAACGTAGGAATGAAATAGATTCAGCAAAGTGAGGCCCGATATTCTAGACAGAGCGAGGATAGCAAAGAGAACTATGCAGTCTACAAAAAACCCTAAAACGAAAACCACGCAAAGGGGCAAAAAGACCCACCGTGCCGAACTAACAGCACGGCGGTGCACCCCTCTGCTTCTCAGAGCCTCCAGCAAAAGACAATAGCAAGCTGGACAGAAAAAAACAGAAAACAAACTAGAAGCACTTATCTAGCAGAGCAGCAGGCCCAAGGAAAGATGCAGTAGCTCAGATCCAACACTGGAACATTGACAAGGAGCAAGGAAGACAGACTCAGGTGGAGCTAAATAGCAAGGCAGCCAACGAGCTCACCAAAACACCTGAGGGAGGAAGCCCAGAGACTGCAATACCACTTGTGACCACAGAAGTGAACTCAGCCACAGAATTCACAACAGTACCCCCCCCTTGAGGAGGGGTCACCGAACCCTCACCAGAACCCCCAGGCCGACCAGGATGAGCCACATGAAAGGCACGAACAAGATCTGGGGCATGGACATCAGAGGCAAAAACCCAGGAATTATCTTCCTGAGCATAACCCTTCCATTTGACCAGATACTGGAGTTTCCGTCTAGAGACACGAGAATCCAAAATCTTCTCCACAATATACTCCAATTCCCCCTCCACCAAAACAGGGGCAGGAGGCTCCACAGATGGAACCATAGGTGCCACGTATCTCCTCAACAACGACCTATGGAATACATTATGTATGGAAAAGGAGTCTGGGAGGGTCAGACGAAAAGACACCGGATTGAGAATCTCAGAAATCCTATACGGACCAATAAAACGAGGTTTAAATTTAGGAGAGGAAACCTTCATAGGAATATGACGAGAAGATAACCAAACCAAATCCCCAACACGAAGTCGGGGTCCCACACGGCGTCTGCGATTAGCGAAAAGCTGAGCCTTCTCCTGGGACAAGGTCAAATTGTCCACTACCTGAGTCCAGATCTGCTGCAACTTGTCCACCACAGAATCCACACCAGGACAGTCCGAAGACTCAACCTGTCCTGAAGAGAAACGAGGATGGAACCCAGAATTGCAGAAAAATGGAGAGACCAAGGTAGCCGAGCTGGCCCGATTATTAAGGGCGAACTCAGCCAACGGCAAAAATGACACCCAATCATCCTGGTCAGCGGAAACAAAACATCTCAGATATGTTTCCAAGGTCTGATTGGTTCGTTCGGTCTGGCCATTAGTCTGAGGATGGAAGGCCGAGGAGAAAGATAGGTCAATGCCCATCCTACCACAAAAGGCTCGCCAGAACCTCGAGACAAACTGGGAACCTCTGTCAGAAACAATATTCTCAGGAATGCCATGTAAACGAACCACATGCTGGAAGAACAAAGGCACCAAATCAGAGGAGGAAGGCAATTTAACCAAGGGCACCAGATGGACCATTTTAGAAAAGCGATCACAGACCACCCAAATGACCGACATTTTTTGAGAAACGGGAAGGTCAGAAATGAAATCCATCGAAATATGTGTCCAAGGCCTCTTCGGGACCGGCAAGGGCAAAAGCAACCCACTGGCACGTGAACAGCAGGGCTTAGCCCTAGCACAAATTCCACAGGACTGCACAAAAGCACGCACATCCCGTGACAGAGATGGCCACCAGAAGGATCTAGCAACCAACTCCCTGGTAACAAAGATTCCTGGATGACCGGCCAGCACCGAACAATGAAGTTCAGAGATAACTTTACTAGTCCACCTATCAGGGACGAACAGTTTCTCGGCCGGACAACGATCAGGTTTATTAGCCTGAAATTTCTGCAACACTCTCCGCAAATCAGGGGAGATGGCAGACACAATGACTCCTTCCTTGAGGATACTCGCCGGCTCAGATAACCCCGGAGAGTCGGGCACAAAACTCCTAGACAGAGCATCCGCCTTCACATTTTTAGAGCCCGGAAGGTATGAAATCACAAAATCAAAACGAGCAAAAAATAACGACCAACGGGCCTGTCTAGGATTCAAGCGCTTGGCAGACTCGAGATAAGTCAAGTTCTTATGATCAGTCAATACCACCACGCGATGCTTAGCACCCTCAAGCCAATGACGCCACTCCTCGAATGCCCACTTCATGGCCAGCAACTCTCGGTTGCCCACATCATAATTACGCTCAGCAGCAGAAAATTTCCTGGAAAAGAAAGCACATGGTTTGAACACTGAGCAACCAGAACCTCTCTGTGACAAAACCGCCCCTGCACCAATCTCAGAAGCATCAACCTCGACCTGGAACGGAAGAGAAACATCAGGTTGACACAACACAGGGGCACAGCAAAAACGACGCTTCAACTCCTGAAAAGCTTCCACGGCAGCAGAAGACCAATTAACCAAATCAGCACCCTTCTTGGTCAAATCGGTCAATGGTCTGGCAATGCTAGAAAAATTACAGATGAAGCGACGATAAAAATTAGCAAAGCCCAGGAATTTCTGCAGACTTTTTAGAGATGTCGGCTGAGTCCAATCCTGGATGGCCTGAACCTTAACCGGATCCATCTCGATAGTAGAAGGGGAAAAGATGAACCCCAAAAATGAAACTTTCTGCACACCGAAGAGACACTTTGATCCCTTCACGAACAAGGAATTAGCACGCAGTACCTGGAAAACCATTCTGACTTGCTTCACATGAGACTCCCAATCATCTGAGAAGATCAAAATGTCATCCAAGTAAACAATCAAGAATTTATCCAGATACTCACGGAAAATGTCATGCATAAAAGACTGAAAAACAGATGGAGCATTGGCAAGTCCGAACGGCATCACCAGATACTCAAAATGACCCTCGGGCGTATTAAATGCCGTTTTCCATTCATCTCCCTGCCTGATTCTCACCAGATTATACGCACCACGAAGATCAATCTTAGTAAACCAACTAGCCCCCTTAATCCGAGCAAACAAGTCAGAAATCAATGGCAAGGGATACTGAAACTTAACAGTGATCTTATTAAGAAGGCGGTAATCAATACACGGTCTTAGCGAACCATCCTTCTTGGCTACAAAAAAGAACCCTGCTCCCAATGGTGACGACGATGGGCGAATATGTCCCTTCTCCAGGGACTCCTTCACATAACTGCGCATAGCGGTGTGTTCAGGTACGGACAAATTAAATAAACGACCCTTAGGGAATTTACTACCAGGAATCAAATCGATAGCACAATCACAATTCCTATGCGGAGGTAGGGCATCAGACTTGGACTCTTCAAATACATCCTGAAAGTCCGACAAGAACTCTGGGATGTCAGAAGGAATGGATGACGAAATAGACAAAAATGGAACATCACCATGTACTCCCTGACAACCCCAGCTGGTTACCGACATAGAGTTCCAATCCAATACTGGATTATGGGTTTGTAGCCATGGCAACCCCAACACGACCACATCATGCAAATTATGCAGTACCAGAAAGCGAATAACTTCCTGATGTGCAGGAGCCATGCACATGGTCAGCTGGGCCCAGTACTGAGGCTTATTCTTGGCCAAAGGTGTAGCATCAATTCCTCTCAACGGAATAGGACACCGCAAAGGCTCCAAGAAAAATCCACAACGTTTAGCATAATCCAAATCCATCAGATTCAGGGCAGCGCCTGAATCCACAAACGCCATGACAGAATACGATGACAAAGAGCACATTAAGGTAATGGACAAAAGGAATTTGGACTGTACAGTACCAATAACGGCAGAGCTATCGAACCGCCTAGTGCGTTTAGGACAATTAGAAATAGCATGAGTAGAATCACCACAATAGAAACACAGTCTGTTCAGACGTCTGTGTTCTTGCCGTTCTACTTTAGTCATAGTCCTGTCGCACTGCATAGGCTCAGGTTTACTCTCAGACAATACCGCCAGATGGTGCACAGATTTACGCTCGCGCAAGCGACGACCGATCTGAATGGCCAAGGACATAGACTCATTCAAACCAGCAGGCATAGGAAATCCCACCATTACATCCTTAAGAGCTTCAGAGAGACCCTTTCTGAACAAAGCCGCTAGTGCAGATTCATTCCACAGAGTGAGTACTGACCATTTCCTAAATTTCTGACAATATACTTCTACATCATCCTGACCCTGGCATAAAGCCAGCAGATTTTTCTCAGCCTGATCCACTGAATTAGGCTCATCGTAAAGCAATCCGAGCGCCAGGAAAAATGCATCAACATTACTCAATGCAGAATCTCCTGGTGCAAGAGAAAACGCCCAGTCCTGTGGGTCGCCGCGCAAAAAAGAAATAATAATCAAAACCTGTTGAATAGGATTACCAGAAGAATGAGGTTTCAAGGCCAAAAATAGCTTACAATTATTTCTGAAGCTCAGGAACTTAGTTCTGTCACCAAAAAACAAATCAGGAATCGGAATTCTTGGTTCTAGCATCGATTTCTGATCAATAGTATCTTGAATCTTTTGTACATTTACAACGAGATTATCCATTGAGGAGCACAGAGCCTGAATATCCATGTCCACAGCTGTGTCCTGAAGCACTCTAATGTCTAGGGGAAAAAAAAGACTGAAGACAGAGCTAAGAAAAAAAAATGATGTCAGGATTTCTTTTTTCCCTCTATTGGGAATCATTGGTGTGGCTCCTTGTACTGTTATGGCTGGCAATCAGGCAACACAGCGTGCAGTAATCAGCGCACATACAGAGATCTGGCAATAACCAAAAACAATAGGACGAGCTCTGAGACGTGGAATCTCTGTAGACTGCAGTACCTGATCTATCCTCACACAACTATAAGCAGCAGTGGATTGCGCCTAACAACTACCTATGCAACTCGGCACTGCCTGAGGAGCTGACTAGCCTGAAGATAGAAATACAAGCCTGACTTACCTCAGAGAAATACCCCAAAGGAATAGGCAGCCCCCCACATATAATGACTGTTAGCAAGATGAAAAGACAAACGTAGGAATGAAATAGATTCAGCAAAGTGAGGCCCGATATTCTAGACAGAGCGAGGATAGCAAAGAGAACTATGCAGTCTACAAAAAACCCTAAAACGAAAACCACGCAAAGGGGCAAAAAGACCCACCGTGCCGAACTAACAGCACGGCGGTGCACCCCTCTGCTTCTCAGAGCCTCCAGCAAAAGACAATAGCAAGCTGGACAGAAAAAAACAGAAAACAAACTAGAAGCACTTATCTAGCAGAGCAGCAGGCCCAAGGAAAGATGCAGTAGCTCAGATCCAACACTGGAACATTGACAAGGAGCAAGGAAGACAGACTCAGGTGGAGCTAAATAGCAAGGCAGCCAACGAGCTCACCAAAACACCTGAGGGAGGAAGCCCAGAGACTGCAATACCACTTGTGACCACAGAAGTGAACTCAGCCACAGAATTCACAACAATGTTCATAGATCGTGGGAAATTTCCTAGAAAGCTCCCAGGCTTTCTAGGCAAGTTCCCACGATCTATAAACAGCCAGCAGAGGGCGCCTCACCGCAAATGAAGCTAAATATAGCTCATTGATCTATATTTAGACTCATTCCCCGGGGTTTTGCAGCGAGGAGCAGCCTGCATTAGCAAAGCTCCTTGCTGCAAAATGTTTTAACCCCTTCAGAAGGATTTACATCGTTGGACGTTACAGATCTGCGGAGGGTAAGTATATTGTTGGTTTATTATGTTTTTTCTTTCACAGAACGAGGGTCTTCAGTGACTGGATTGGGGCGTAGAATAAAATACTCCAACAACCATTGTTTTTATTTCATTAAAATAATTTTAAATAATGTGTTTGTGTTTTATTTAACCCTTTCATTCAATTGGATTAATAATGGATAGGTGTCATAATTGACGCCTCTCCATTATTAATTAGGCTTAATGTCACCTTACAATAGCAAGGTGGCATTAACCCTTCATTACCCCATATCCCACCGCTACACGGGAATGGGAAGAGAGTGGCCAAGTGCCAGAATAGGCGCATCTTCCAGATGTGCCTGTTCTGGGGCGGCTGGGGGCAGATATTTTTAGCCAGGGGGTGGGGCCAATAACCGTGGACCCTCTCCAGGCTATTAATATCTGCCCTCAGTCACTGGCTTTACTACTCTGGCGGAGAAAATTGCGCGGGAGCCCACGCCAATTTTTTTCCGCCATTTAACCCTTTATTTCAAGAGCTAGAACGGCCAAATTTTGCAGATACACACTACTGACATTAGTAGTGTGGAATCTGCAAAAAAAAATGGAGAGAAGACATGGTTTACTGTATGTAAACCATGTCTCAAATCATGTCGGGTTTTAGGAAGGAGAAAGAAAAAGCCGGTAATTGAATTACCGGCTTTCAAGCTGTATAGCGCTGGAAAAAATATTAATATATCTATATATATAATTGTCTAAGGGTTTTTCCGTCTGTCTGTCTGTCTGTCTGTCTGTCTGTCTGTCTGTCCTGGAAATCCCGGCTCTCTGATTGGTCGAGGCCGCCAGGCCTCGACCAATCAACAACGGGCACAGCGACGATGATGTCATAAAGGACGTAGAAATCCCGCGTCTGATTGGTCGAGGCCGCCAGGCCTCGACCAATCAGAGACGGGCACAGCGACGATGATGTCATAATGGTTGCCATGGCGACGATGATGTCATAAAGGTTGCCTCAACCAATCAGCGACGGGCACAGTCTGCCGCGAATTCTGCAATCATCATTGTCCATATACTACGGGGACATGCATATTCTAGAATACCCGATGCTTTAGAATCGGGCCACAATCTAGTATACATATATGTGTCTAATGGCATATATATATATATATATAGACAGTATATATATATTTTTTTTCTTTTTGGGACACATGGATCATTTCTATAGCGGTATGTTGGTTTTGCAAGCCTGCGAGAAAACCACGCAGTACGGATGCCATATGGATTACATACGGAGGATGCCATGCGCAAAAAACGCTGACACACCCTGCCTACGGAGGAGCTACGGACCACTATTTTCGGGACATTTCAGCGTATTACGGCCGTAATATACGGACTGTATTTTCATACGCTGAGTGTGAAGCCGGACTTATAGGGATGTTACTGATGAGGGCAATCTAGCATACAGGCTCTGCCAGCGGCAACATCTAGTGGGCAAGGATCCCATCTCTGCAGGAATATCTGCCTACTGACTACTTTTCTGTCCATTAGTGCCTAATGAAAAGCAGACCTATACACTTGTGTGAAATGCAAGTTCAGTACAGCCCATGAATCCTTTCTCTACCATGCTTCAACTACATGGAGAATCTCTTGGTGTTTGATATTATCAAATCCTACTAATAAGATTAAAGAGATACTGGGGTCAGGTCTCCCAAACCGCCAGCATAGTGCAAGGCTATGTGCACACGTACAGGTTTTTTCGTGTTTTTTCGCGTTAAAAACGCTATAAAAACTCATTAAAAACGCATACATTATGCATTCTATCATTTAAAATGCATTCTGCATGTTTTGTGCACATGGATGCGTTTTTTCCACGAAAAAAACGCATCGCGGTAAAAAAATGAGCATGTTCATTATTTTTGCGGATTTTCTGCGTTTTTTCCGCAATTCTATGCATTTGGGAAAAAACGCACAAAAAAACGCACAAAAAAACACGTAAAAATCGCGGTAAAAACGCATGCGGATTTCTGGCAGAAATCTCCGGTTTTTGTCAGGAAAATTTCTGCAAGAAATCCTGACGTGTGCACATACCCTTAAATTGGCTTATCCCTGCATTACAGCACAGCGCTTGAGGTTATACAATGTAGATTAAATTGTGTATAACAACTATTTTTATGTGACAGTGCTTATGAGCTAATGAGCCTCAGATCCTGTATCCACCCCCCTCCCTCAATTCCAGGGTCAGCCTAAGCCCAAGCACTGCCATAGTCCACTGCCTGAGGTTAATATCTGCTGTCTATGCACTGCTGGCTGCTCCTCATAGGGATGGATATCCCAGGAGAGTGGTGCACGCTGAGTGAAGCTTTCCTCTACAGCTGGCAGCAGAGCCCCCTGCCTGGCTGTGGAGCTTGGCACCCTATAAGAACGATTTTTTGGCGCCCTCACTCACCGAGGACTATCCTCACACCCCTATTTCACCCTAACAATATAGGTGGAAAAACATATAGTTATAGAGAAGGAATGAAATAATACAAGTATCCAGGCACCTAGGAAATCCCCTGCAGGTGTTTTATCTACTAAACAGATGAATCAATCTATCTATCTATCTATCTATCTATACACTAGATGGTAGCCCGATTCTAACGCATCGGGTATTCTAGAATACGTATGCGTAGTGTATAGCACAGCCCACGCAGTACATTGCGCAGCCCACGTAGTACATTGCGCAGCCCACGTTGTACATTGTGCAGCCCACGTTGTACATTGCGCAGCCCACGTAGTACATTGCGCAGACCACGTAGTACATTGCGCAGACCACGTAGTACATTGCGCAGACCACGTAGTACATTGCGCAGACCGTGTTGTACATTGCGCAGCCCACGTAGTACATTGCGCAGCCCACGTAGTACATTGCGCAGCCCACGTAGTACATTGCGCAGCCCACGTAGTACATTGCGCAGCCCACGTAGTACATTGCGCAGCCCACGTAGTACATTGCGCAGCCCACGTAGTACATTGCGCAGCCCACGTAGTACATTGCGCAGCCCACGTAGTACATTGCGCAGCCCATGTAGTATATTGCGCAGCCCACGTAGTATATTGCCCAGCCCACGCAGTCTATAGCAATGTGGGCACCATATCCCTGTTAAAAAAAAAAGAATAAAAATAAAAAATAGTGATATACTCACCCTCTGTTGGCCCCCGGATCGAAGCGGTTACCAACGCTCCTCGCGCGCTCCGGTCTGAAGAGTGCATTGCGGTCTCGCGAGATGATGACGTAGCAGTCTCGCGAGACCGCACGTCATCTCGCGAGACCGCAATGCATGGAGCGGTCACCGGGGCGTCGCGAGGAGCGTCGGTAACCACTTCGATCCGGGGGCCAACGGAGGGCGAGTATATCACTATTTTTTAATTTCTTTTAACATTAGATCTTTTTACTATTCATGCTGCATAGGCAGAATGAATAGTAAAAAGGTTGGTCACACAGGGTTAATAGCAGCGTTAACCGAGTGCGTTACACCGCGGTCAACGCTGCCACTAACCCTGTGTGAGCGCTGACTGGAGGGGAGTATGCGGGCGCCGGGCACTGACTGTGGGGAGGAAGGAGTGGCCATTTTCTTCTGGACTGTGCCCGTTGCGGATTGGTCGTGGCTGTTTTGCCGCGACCAATCAGCAACTTGGATTTCCATGACAGACAGGCCGCGACTAATGAATATCCGTGACAGAAAGACAGACAGGACAGACAGACAGAAAGACGGAGGTGACCCTTATACAATTATATATAGAGATATATAGGTATATATAATTGTCTAAGGGTCACTTCCGTCTGCCTGTCTGTCTGTCTGTCCTTTTGTCACGGTTATTCATTCGCTGATTGGTCTCGGCAGCTGCCTGTCATGGCTGCCGCGACCAATCAGCGACGGGCACAGTCCGATTAGTCCCTCCCCTACTCCCCTGCACTCACTGCCCCGCGCCCGCTCCGTAATCCCCTCCACTCACCGCTCACACAGGGTTAATGGCAGCGGTAACGGCCCGCGGTGTAACGCACTCCGTTACCGCTGCTATTAACCCTGTGTCCCCCCAACTATTTACTATTGATGCTGCCTATGCAGCATCAATAGTAAAAATAGGTCATGTTAAAAATAATTTAAAAAAAACAAAAAACCTGCTATACTCACCCTCTGCCGCCTTTCCCGCTCTTCGCCACGCTCCCGAGACCGGTCCATTGCAAGCGGCAGCTTCCGGTCCCAGGGCGGAAGGTGAGTATATGTTTTTTTTTTTTTTTTTAAGTATCTATGCTACGTGGCTCTGTGCTGGGCAATATACTACGTGCTTGGGCAATATACTATGTGGCTGGGCAATATACTACGTGGCTGGCCAATATACTATGTGACTGGGCAACATACTACTTGGCTGGGCAATATACTACTTGGCTGGGCAATATACTATGTGGCTGTGCAATATACTATGTGGCTGTGCAATATACTACGTGGCTGTGCAATATACTACGTGGCTGTGCAATACACTACGTGGCTGTGCAATATACTATGTGGCTGTGCAATATACTACGTGGCTGTGCAATATACTACGTGGCTGTGCAATACACTACATGGCTGTGCAATACACTACGTGGCTGTGCAATATACTACGTGGCTGTGCAATACACTACGTGGGCTGTGCAATACACTACGTGGGCTGTTTTATACACTACGTGGGCTGTGTTATACACTACGTGGGCTGTGCAATACACTACTTGGCTGTGCAATACACTACGTGGCTGTGCAATATACTACGTGGCTGTGCAATACACTACATGGGCTGTGCAATACACTACATGGGCTGTGTTTTACACTACGTGGGCTGTGTTATACACTACGTGGGCTGTGTTATTCACTACGTGGGCTGTGCTATATACTACATACATATTCTAGAATACCCAATGCGTTAGAATTGGGCAACCATCTAGTTACCAATAAATATCAAATACTATCTGTCACCATGACATATGCCCATCCATGATAAGTGTACTCTCTGTTATATTGGGCATATGTCCTATTTTTGTTTATGGATTGTGAAATGTACACCTGGCTTAGATCTATCTAATGGACAAAGTTTATCATATATCATGTTTATTGTACCTGTTAGAGTGCTTGTCATGGTGACAGATCGTATTATTTGGTAGACAAAACAGATGAAATACCAATAAATATCAAACACCTGCAGGGGATTTCCTAGGTGCCTGGATACTTGTATTGTTTCATTCCTTCTATGTAACTATTCGTTTTCCCACCTACCGGTATATTGTTAGGGTGATATAGGGGAGTGAGGGATAGTCCTCGGTGAGTGAGGGCACCAAAGAATTGTTCTTATAGGGTGCAAACCTCCACAGCCAGGCACGTTTAGGATTAGGTCTATTGGAGGGTTTTGTAGGTTTTTTTTTTATGTCTTTTTTCTATTTTTTGGTATCTAACCAATTTTTATTCACTAGGTAGGTGTTTTTTAAATATTGGAATTATTAAAGATTAGTTTTAAAAAGGGAATATATGTTCATCTTGTTATTTAATTTCCTTAGCCTTTTTATGACCCTGGTACAAAAATACGCATCACCTCTCCTCCCCAGATGTACCACGCTAATGTGTTACCCAACCACAGGGGAAGAGGGGTTGGGGATAATTGAATATGGCACTGAATAGACAGCAGCCCTGAGCTGTAGATCGTGGACAATACTGGTACTTGGGTTCTGCCCGACCCTAGAATAAAGTAAGTCAATTAGGAGAATCTGAAGCAGGAGCAGTCTGGGGGAAGTGACGCCATTTTGACTAATCCTAGGGCACTAGTGTATAAATGAATGGCACATAAAAGAAGTTTTAATACAATATAGAGGCATCTGTGAGGAGCATGAAGAACTGTGCTGTAATGGAGGGCTAAGAAAATTTAACTGTACAATCATGGTTTGGCAGACTCCAGGAACGGCAGGTTCCCTTTAAAACCCATTTTGTGTACTACTATGAGACTACCAACAACCTGGGTTCATCCTTTGATTTTTGCAATAAAAATCTTGTCATATTTTTTTTTCTTAAATATGGCCAATAAAAAGCAGCAGATAAGAATCATAATAATGTTGAATTTGCCAATCTATTGGATTAGAGCATTAGTTTTCCAAACACATCACTCCCTTTACGTCAGCATTAGGAAATATCGTCCATGTAAAAAGGTTTTATTTCCCACGTGGTCCACATTTAACGGTGCCACGGAGTACAACGACGACACCTGCAGTTCAGCAATGACGTCATGGGACTGGTCGGCATCTGGAGCCTCTAGATTTACAGATAGTAAAGGAAGATATTTCAAATGCCGACTGGTTATTACATGATTGTGCAGGTAGGGGATACAACTTACCATTTGGGATGATTTTGGATTGTTCTGTCCCACCACAGCTCTAAGAAAAAAAAAAAATACAAAATCAATGTCAAAAATGGATAGTCATTTCAGAATAGGTACAGTTTACTGAGGATAACTGCTTTACAAACGTTAACACACTATGGAATGCCAGATACCTGCACACAATCGACAGCCTGATACCCATACTGTATTGAATGCTGGATACCTGTACACTGTGGAATGCCGGATACCCGTACCGCATTGAATGCCGGATACCTGTACAATATGGAATGCCAGATACCCGTACCGCATTGAATGCCGGATACCTGTACAATATGGAATGCCGGATACCTGTACAATATGGAATGCCGGATACCCATACCGCATTGAATGCCGGATAACTGTACAATATGGAATGCCGGATACCCATACCGCATTGAATGCCGGATAACTGTACAATATGGAATGCCAGATACCCGAACCACATTGAATGCCGGATACTTGTACAATATGAAATGTCAGATACCCATACCGCATTGAATGCCGGATAACTGTACAATATGGAATGCCGGATACCCATACCGCATTGAATGCCGGATAACTGTACAATATGGAATGCCGGATACCCATACCGCATTGAATGCCGGATAACTGTACAATATGGAATGCCAGATACCCGAACCACATTGAATGCCGGATACTTGTACAATATGAAATGTCAGATACCCATACCGCATTGAATGCCGGATAACTGTACAATATGGAATGCCGGATACCCGAACCACATTGAATGCCGGATACTTGTACAATATGAAATGTCAGATACCCATACCGCATTGAATGCCGGATAACTGTACAATATGGAATGCCGGATACCCATACCGCATTGAATGCCGGATACCTGTACACTGTGGAATGCCAGATACCCGAACTACATTGAATGCCGGATACTTGTACAATATGAAATGTCAGATACCCATACCGCATTGAATGCCGGATACCTGTACAATATGGAATGCAGATACCCATACCTCATTGAATGCCGGATACCTGTACACTGTAGAATGCCAGATATCCGTACCGCATTGAATGCCGGATACCAGTACACTGTGGAATGCCAGATAACCATACCGCATTGAATGCTGGATACCTGTACAATATGGAATGCCAGATACCCGTACCGCATTGAATGCTGGATACCCACACACTATGCAATGCCTGATACCCATACCGCATTGAATGCCAGATACCTGTACACTGTGGAATGCCAGATAACCATACCGCATTGAATGCTGGATACCCACACACTATGCAATGCCTGATACCCATACCGCATTGAATGCCGGATACCTGTACACTATGGAATGCCAGATACCCATACCGCATTGAATGCTGGATACCCACACACTATGCAATGCCTGATACCCATACCGCATTGAATGCCAGATACCTGTACACTGTGGAATGCCGGATAGCCGTACCGCATTGAATGCCGGATACCAGTACACTGTGGAATGCCAGATAACCATACCGCATTGAATGCTGGATACCCACACACTATGCAATGCCTGATACCCATACCGCATTGAATGCCGGATACCTGTACACTATGGAATGCCAGATACCCGTACCGCATTGAATGCTGGATACCCACACACTATGCAATGCCTGATACCCATACCGCATTGAATGCCAGATACCTGTACACTGTGGAATGCCGGATAGCCGTACCGCATTGAATGCCGGATACCTGCACACTATGGAATGCCAGATACCCGTACCGCATTAAATGCCGGATACCCGTACCACATTGAATGCCGGATACCTGCACACTATGGAATGCCAGATACCCGTACGGCATTAAATGCCGGAAACCTGTACAATAAGGAATGCCAGATAACCATACCGCATTAAATGCCGGATACCAGTACACAGTGGAATGCCAGATAACCATAGTAACATAGTAACATAGTAACATAGTTAGTAAGGCCGAAAAAAGACATTTGTCCATCCAGTTCAGCCTATATTCCATCATAATAAATACCCAGATCTACGTCCTTCTACAGAACCTAATAATTGTATGATACAATATTGTTCTGCTCCAGGAAGACATCCAGGCCTCTCTTGAACCCCTCGACTGAGTTCGCCATCACCACCTCCTCAGGCAAGCAATTCCAGATTCTCACTGCCCTAACAGTAAAGAATCCTCTTCTATGTTGGTGGAAAAACCTTCTCTCCTCCAGACGCAAAGAATGCCCCCTTGTGCCCGTCACCTTCCTTGGTATAAACAGATCCTCAGTGAGATATTTGTATTGTCCCCTTATATACTTATACATGGTTATTAGATCGCCCCTCAGTCGTCTTTTTTCTAGACTAAATAATCCTAATTTCGCTAATCTATCTGGGTATTGTAGTTCTCCCATCCCCTTTATTAATTTTGTTGCCCTCCTTTGTACTCTCTCAAGTTCCATTATATCCTTCCTGAGCACCGGTGCCCAAAACTGGACACAGTACTCCATGTGCGGTCTAACTAGGGATTTGTACAGAGGCAGTATAATGCTCTCATCATGTGTATCCAGACCTCTTTTAATGCACCCCATGATCCTGTTTGCCTTGGCAGCTGCTGCCTGGCACTGGCTGCTCCAGGTAAGTTTATCATTAACTAGGATCCCCAAGTCCTTCTCCCTGTCAGATTTACCCAGTGGTTTCCCGTTCAGTGTGTAATGGTGATATTGATTCCCTCTTCCCATGTGTATAACCTTACATTTATCATTGTTAAACCTCATCTGCCAACTTTCAGCCCAAGTTTCCAACTTATCCAGATCCATCTGTAGCAGAATACTATCTTCTCTTGTATTAACTGCTTTACATAGTTTTGTATCATCTGCAAATATCGATATTTTACTGTGTAAACCTTTTACCAGATCATTAATGAATATGTTGAAGAGAACAGGTCCCAATACTGACCCCTGCGGTACCCCACTGGTCACAGCGACCCAGTTAGAGACTATACCATTTATAACCACCCTCTGCTTTCTATCACTAAGCCAGTTACTAACCCATTTACACACATGTTCCCCCAGACCAAGCATTCTCATTTTGTGTACCAACCTCTTGTGCGGCACGGTATCAAACGCTTTGGAAAAATCGAGATATACCACGTCCAATGACTCACCGTGGTCCAGCCTATAGCTTACCTCTTCATAAAAACTGATTAGATTGGTTTGACAGGAGCGATTTCTCATAAACCCATGCTGATATGGAGTTAAACAGTTATTCTCATTGAGATAATCCAGAATAACATCCCTTAGAAACCCTTCAAATATTTTACCAACAATAGAGGTTAGACTTACTGGCCTATAATTTCCAGGTTCACTTTTAGAGCCCTTTTTGAATATTGGCACCACATTTGCTATGCGCCAGTCCTGCGGAACAGACCCTGTCGCTATAGAGTCACTAAAAATAAGAAATAATGGTTTATCTATTACATTACTTAGTTCTCTTAGTACTCGTGGGTGTATGCCATCCGGACCCGGAGATTTATCTATTTTAATCTTATTTAGCCGGTTTCGCACCTCTTCTTGGGTTAGATTGGTGACCCTTAATATATGGTTTTCATTGTTTCTTGGGATTTCACCTAGCATTTCATTTTCCACCGTGAATACCGTGGAGAAGAAGGTGTTTAATATGTTAGCTTTTTCCTCGTCATCTACAACCATTCTTTCCTCACTATTTTTTAAGGGGCCTACATTTTCAGTTTTTATTCTTTTACTATTGATATAGTTGAAGAACAGTTTGGGATTAGTTTTACTCTCCTTAGCAATGTGCTTCAAACCAGGGATTCAAGCTTCAGGAGGCTAATTTGCATATTCCAGGTGCCTTCTGGGAGAAGCGAAGTCTCCCTAAGCTAGAAGATCGTTGGGTACAGCCGGGACCAGCTGCTTCGAAAGCATCACCAAACCGCGCGCCGAATTTTTGCCTGTAGGACATTATTGCAAGAGAGCTTGGCTGAGTAGATTACACAAGAAGGAAAACACACAGCAAGTCAGCAGGATCTAGGAGCAACATGGCAGATGTGACAACCTACATGGTGAGCTGCAGCATGTGCTACATGTTCACAGATCGACCAGAAGAAGAATCCAATTTCACCTGTCAGAAGTGTAGACTAGTGGCCCTTTTAGAAGAAAAGGTGCGGGGTCTGGAAGAAAGAATAGCAACTTTGAAACTCATCAAAGAGAATGAAGACTTTCTAGACAGAACAGAAGCATCTCTACTGGTCACAGAAGGTGAAAAAAGTGTCAGAGAACCTCCAAAAGCAGATGAGTGGAAGCATGTGACCAAAAGAAGCAAGAAGACCATGGAGAAATCACCAACCACACAACTGAAGAACCGATATCAAATCTTTGTAGAGGATGAAGATGGCACACCTAAGAATGAAGCAATACCAGCAAGCAAAAAAGAAAAGGGCACACAGCAACAAGTGACAGCAAAAAGTACAGCCAAGAAGCAACGAAGAGTGGTGGTGGTGGGAGACTCACTACTGAGAGGCACAGAAGCAGCCATCTGCAGACCGGACATAACTGCAAGAGAAGTATGCTGCCTTCCAGGTGCGATGATCAAGGATGTGACCGATAGGATACCAAAGCTCTTCAGCTCCAAGGACGTCCACCCATTTCTTCTGATACATGTTGGCACCAATGACACGGCAAGGAAGGACCTACCGACAATCTGCAAGGACTTTGAAGAGTTGGGGAAGAAAGTAAAGAAACTGGATGCACAGGTAGTTTTTTCTTCTATCCTTCCAGTAGACGGGCATGGCACCAGGAGATGGAACAGGATCCTTGATGCAAACAACTGGCTAAGACGATGGTGCAGACAACAAGGATTCGGATTCCTGGACCACGGTGTGAATTACTTGTACGATGGACTACTCGCCAGAGACGGACTACACCTCAACAAACCTGGGAAACACACATTCGCCAGAAGACTCGCTACACTCATCAGGAGGGCGTTAAACTAGAAGAAGAGGGGACGGGAAGAAAAACATTAGACTCGAACAAAGACGACCCAGGAAAACATACTCTGAAGGGAGGTAAGAACATTTCTAAAACAATCCACAGTGAGGAGATTGGAACAAAACAATATCCTCTAAACTGCATGCTCGCAAACGCCAGAAGCCTGACAAACAAGATGGAAGAACTAGAAGCAGAAATATCTACAGGTAACTTTGACATAGTGGGAATAACCGAGACATGGTTAGATGAAAGCTATGACTGGGCAGTCAACTTACAGGGTTACAGTCTGTTTAGAAAGGATCGTAAAAATCGGAGAGGAGGAGGGGTTTGTCTCTATGTAAAGTCTTGTCTAAAGTCCACTTTAAGGGAGGATATTAGCGAAGGGAATGAGGATGTCGAGTCCATATGGGTTGAAATTCATGGAGGGAAAAATGGTAACAAAATTCTCATTGGGGTCTGTTACAAACCCCCAAATATAACAGAAAGCATGGAAAGTCTACTTCTAAAGCAGATAGATGAAGCTGCAACCCATAATGAGGTCCTGGTTATGGGGGACTTTAACTACCCGGATATTAACTGGGAAACAGAAACCTGTGAAACCCATAAAGGCAACAGGTTTCTGCTAATAACCAAGAAAAATTATCTTTCACAATTGGTGCAGAATCCAACCAGAGGAGCAGCACTTTTAGACCTAATACTATCTAATAGACCTGACAGAATAACAAATCTGCAGGTGGTCGGGCATTTAGGAAATAGCGACCACAATATTGTGCAGTTTCACCTGTCTTTCACTAGGGGGACTTGTCAGGGAGTCACAAAAACATTGAACTTTAGGAAGGCAAAGTTTGAACAGCTTAGAGATGCCCTTAATCTGGTAGACTGGGACAATATCCTCAGAAATAAGAATACAGATAATAAATGGGAAATGTTTAAGAACATCCTAAATAGGCAGTGTAAGCGGTTTATACCTTGTGGGAATAAAAGGACTAGAAATAGGAAAAACCCAATGTGGCTAAACAAAGAAGTAAGACAGGCAATTAACAGTAAAAAGAAAGCATTTGCACTACTAAAGCAGGATGGCACCATTGAAGCTCTAAAAAAACTATAGGGAGAAAAATACTTTATACCGCATTGAATGCTGGATACCTGTACAATATGGAATGCCTGATACCCATACCGCATTGAATGCTGGATACCTGTACACTATGGAATGTCAGATACCCGTACCGCATTGAATGCTGGATACCCACACACTATGCAATGCCTGATACCCATACCGCATTGAATGCCAGATACCTGTACACTGTGGAATGCCAGATAACCATACCGCATTGAATGCTGGATACCCACACACTATGCAATGCCTGATACCCATACCGCATTGAATGGCAGATACCTGTACACTGTGGAATGCCGGATAGCCGTACCGCATTGAATGCTGGATACCAACACACTATGCAATGCCTGATACCCATACCGCATTGAATGCCGGATACCTGTACACTATGGAATGCCAGATACCCGTACCGCATTGAATGCTGGATACCCACACACTATGCAATGCCTGATACCCATACCGCATTGAATGCCAGATACCTGTACACTGTGGAATGCCGGATAGCCGTACCGCATTGAATGCCGGATACCTGCACACTATGGAATGCCAGATACCCGTACCGCATTAAATGCCGGATACCCGTACCACATTGAATGCCGGATACCTGTACACTGTGGAATGCCAGATACCCGTACCGCATTGAATGCCGGATACCTGTACAATAAGGAATGCCAGATACCCGTACCACACTGAATGCCGGATACCTGTACACTATGGAATTCCAGACATCCGTACCGCATTGAATGCCGGATACCTGTACAATATGGAATGCCAGACACCCATACCGCATTGAATGCCGGATACCTGTACACTGTGGAATGCCAGATACCCGTACCGCATTGAATGCCGGATACCTGTACAATATGGAATGCTAGATACCCGTACCACACTGAATGCCGGATACCTGTACACTATGGAATTTCAGACACCCGTACCGCATTGAATGCTGGATACCTGTACACCACGGAATGCCAGATACCCGTACCGCATTGAATGCCGGATACCTGTACAATATGGAATGCCGGATACCTGTACAATATGGAATGCCGGATACCCATACCGCATTGAATGCCGGATACCTGTACAATATGGAATGCCGGATACCTGTACAATATGGAATGCCAGACACCCATACCGCATTGAATGCCGGATACCTGTACACTGTGGAATGCCAGATACCCGTACCCCATTGAATGCCGGATACCTGTACAATATGGAATGCCAGATACCCGTACCGCATTGAATGCCGGATACCTGTACAATATGGAATGCCAGACACCCATACCGTATTGAATGCCGGATACCTGTACACTGTGGAATGCCAGATACCCGTACCCCATTGAATGCCGGATACCTGTATAATATGGAATGCCGGATACCTGTACAATATGGAATGCCGGATACCCATACCGCATTGAATGCCGGATACCTGTACAATATGGAATGCCGGATACCTGTACAATGTGGAATGCCGGATACCTGTACAATATGGAATGCCAGACACCCATACCGCATTGAATGCCGGATACCTGTACACTGTGGAATGCCAGATACCCGTACCCCATTGAATGCCGGATACCTGTACAATATGGAATGCCAGATACCCGTACCGCATTGAATGCCGGATACCTGTACAATATGGAATGCCAGACACCCATACCGTATTGAATGCCGGATACCTGTACACTGTGGAATGCCAGATACCAGTACCCCATTGAATGCCGGATACCTGTACAATATGGAATGCCAGACACCCATACCGTATTGAATGCCGGATACCTGTACACTGTGGAATGCCAGATACCCGTACCGTATTGAATGCCGGATACCTGTACACTATGGAATGTCAGATACCCATACCGTACCGTTGAATAAAGTCTTTGTTGACAAATTAATCCCCAAGGGACTGTGGCCACCAAGATCGCCCATTTTAACACCTCCAGTTTATTTCCTTTAGAGCCATTTGAAAGGTCAGGTGTACAGTAACAAGCCATGAACATTTCAGGTGCTCCAAGAGAACATACATAGAGAAATTCAAACTATGACCTCAGAAGTCCAGCTGATGGATGCAAACGGTGGACAATTTTAAAAACATCAGTTTCTCATGAACAAAGGTATGCACAGCCAAAATTTCAGTGCAAGAGTCTTTTAAAGTTTTTTTTCCAGGTAAAGTAGCAAGTGTTTTACCCTGTATATTAACTGTTAAAATAAATGAACGAGTAAAATAGTGAAATGGAAAATATGGATAAAAACAAGAGACAGTGTTGCAATCGGAATGAGTCACCTGAATACACAAGCTAGTATGACATAATGTAAATTACATGCAAGACATGCCATTAAATGCCAAGCCTTCCGGATTCTCCTTATAATGGATGCCCTGCCTTATTTTAAGTGCAACACAGAAGGAAACAAGATTTCTCTGATCAAAAGGCAAAATACAAGGAACATCCTGAAAAGCAAAACCAAAATGTACAGAACATTGAAGCCATACTTTCAGCTAAGCTCTGCAATACCAAGCCACAACCTAATTGTAGAAACATGAGTAAGTTAATGAACAAAGGCTTAGATAGAGAATGGTCCCTACAATCAGCTAATTGCGCAAAATTATTTTCAATAGTATAGAAGAAGAAGTTTCCCAAATTAAGTGATACAATACAATGTTCGGCAGATTTAAAGAATCTCAGTTTTGTCTTTCTACAGTTGATCTTAGGGAATTTTTACACTTTTTGACATCAATCTAAATGAGGGGCATGCAGAAATGAAATGTACTGAATTCGTTCAAAGGAATTCTGCGCATCTTTATCAGTGGCATGAGCCTCCATGGGCTTTGCAAGAGATGTTCCTCTAGTCATAGACCGATACTGAAGCAACATTTCTGGAATCAGAAACGCAGCCACTTTTAAAGGGAACCTGTCACCCTGAAAATCGCGGGTGAGGTAATCCCACCGGCATCAGGGGCATATCTGCAGCATTCTGTAATGCTGTAGATAAGCCCCCGATGTTACCTGAAAAAGGAGAAAAAGACGTTAGATTATACTCTCCCAGGGGCGGTCCCGCTGCTGGTCAGGTCGGATGGGCGTCTCCGGTCCGCTGCGGCCTCGAGAGGGCAGAGCAAAGTACGCCTGCGCCAGAGCCGTGGCTGAAGATCAGAAGAGGACGTCATGGAAAGAAGATAGGAGGCGCCGCAGCGGACCGGAGACGCCCATCCGACCTGACCAGCAGCGGGACCGCCCCTGGGTGAGTATAATCTAACGTCTTTTTCTCCTTTTTCAGGTAACATCGGGGGCTTATCTACAGCATTACAGAATGCTGCAGATAAGCCCCTGATGCCGGTGGGATTACCTCACCCGCGATTTTCGGGGTGACAGGTTCCCTTTAAAGAATTTGACATGTGAATGTAGCTAGCCCACCCCCCGTCCAGCTTCCTCATTAGCTCCACCTATTTCGGTGGAGAAGTTTTAAACTTGTGTGAAAATGCCAAAAGTCCAGAAAATTTTACACAACTTGGTGTTAAAATGATTTACATTAAACACTTGGCGTAAACACTTGGAAGAATCGCAAATATCAAAACATTTGTTCTTTGCAACGCTAGAAGAATCACTTTTTTTTTTTTTTACTTTTGCATCAAGGAAGCCATATAATGACTTGATTTTGTACGGGTAAGAGGACTTTTTCCTTTATACCATTTGGGTAATCTGATTATTTGCCTATTGTACTGTTCAGTAACCCTAAAGGTCTGCCGAGACATGTTGCGATTAGAGAGCTCCTTCCTGAACAGTAGAAACCTTCCACAAATGACCCCATTTTAGAAACTAAACCCATCAAAGAACTTATCTAGATTTCTGGTGAGCACCTTGATCCCACAAAGGCTTCACAGAACTTTACAACGTTGATATGTTAAAAAGTGAAAACCGTATTTTTCTGACAATTATTTTTTTTTCTTAACCCCAAATTTTATCATCATTTTCACAAGGAGAAAATATGTTGTTGAAAACTACTTATGAGGCACAATGCAAAGCTCAGAAGGGAAGGAGCACCATATTGCAGTTCAGATTTTGCTGGACTGGTTTGAGGGTGCCATGTCATATTGGCAGAGCCCCTGTGTCCCAAAACAGCCACCAAAATTTTGTTTTAGCCCAAGATTTTACATTTTCACACTGGGAAATGAGTGAAAATGGCACCAAAATTTCTCCCACATTTTCTGCTGAATGTAGAAATTCCCCATATATGACTGAATAGTACTGTTTAGCCATACGGCGAAACTCGGGAGGAATGGAGAGTAATTTGCCTCCTGGAGCACAGATTTTCCTAGAATAGTTTGTGGATTCCATATACAGAGCCCTTAAGTGCTAAAACAGCAAAACCCCCCCTCAAGTGACTCCATTTTGGAAATTATACGCCTTACAGGTCTAGTGATGATTTTGACTCCATGGGTGTTTTCCAGAAACGGGCAGCAGTGGATGTTGCTGAGAGAAAATTGCAAACTGCCGTTGCAGTGACCAGTACATTGCAGTGACTAGGGTTGAGCGACCTTGACCTTTTTAGAGTCGAGCTGTGTTTCGCGAAACCCGACTATCTTAGAAGTCGAGTCGAGTAGAATCGCGAAAAGTCGGGTATCACCCGAAACACGAAACCCAATGCAAGTCAATGGGGGAGCATAGTCGGCAGTGAGTGGAGGCCAGGAAAACACCAACACTGCCCATTTTAATGGCAAAAACATCCATTCTTGTTACAGAAGCTTGTCAATCGTAATTTACCTTATAATAATTGGAAGGCATTTGAAATTGGGGGTCATTTGGCTAAAGTTGTGGGGGGTAGGGCTGGTTCAAGTAATTAGTGGGCCCAGGAAATCTGGAACACGTCACGGCAGTGGAGCAGGGAGAGGTAAGTATTTCAACTTTGCAAGTGCTGAGATCCTGAGCAAGCAGGGGGGGCCCACTCGTTGGCATTGGCACTGGCACAGGGCCCCTCAAAGTACAGCGGTGTGTTTGCACGGCGGGGGCGCCTCCCACCGGCAGCAACACTTTTGCGTACTATGAGAGGCCCTGTGCCAGTGACGTCGCCAACTAGTATTCCTCCCCTCACCTGATGAAGGAACCTGCACTTTCATCTGCACCTTCCTCTTTGTCCCCGTGTAAGGTGGTATGGTATGCGGGAAGAGGAACCTGACTTTCAGCAGGGTCACAATCTTGCTGTGTAGCGTGCACGGGGAATTTTGCGTTATGGGTCAATGTACCAGCAGACTCATCTATCACTGGCTGGGCAATGGGCAGGATGAGGAGGAAACACAGATATAGGCCCAAAGAATAAAGTGGGCTAAATGCAGTTCAAAATTGGTAACACAGGACTAACCAGGGGGCATTGCAGTGGAATACAACTGGAATGAGAGGCTGACACAGAGAGTAGGCCCAAATCAGTAAGTAGTCGAAATGCAGTTCAAAATTGGCAACCGTAGTAAACAGGCGGCACAGCTTTGTTCAGTGGAGGAGAACAGCAAGGAGTGGCAGACACCGATAGTAGGCCCCAACCCAACTAGTAGGCCAAATGCAGTCTAACATTAACAACTACTTAACGAGAGCCTGAAAATGGAATTTCAGGACAGGAAACCAGGAGAACAGCAAGGAGCGGCAGACACTGTTAGTAGGCCCCAAACCAACTAGTACGCCAAATGCAGTTGTTCCATTTAACCACTATTTAACAAGAGCCTGAAGAAAGAAGCTCAGGAAAGGCAACATGGAGAACACCTTGGAGTGGAACACACCGTCTCTACACCCCATACACAATTTGTAGGCCTAATGCAGTGTAGTTTCCAACAACTACTAAACGAGAGCCAGAAGATCGAAGCAATGGAGAGGAAACCTGGGGAACACCTTGGAGTGTAACACACCATCTCTCTACACCCCATACACAATTTGTAGGCCTAATGCAGCGTAGTTTCCAACAACTACTAAACGAGAGCATGAAGATCGAAGCAATGGAGAGGAAACCTGGGGAACACCTTGGAGTGGAACACACCATCTCTCTACACCCCATACCCAATTTGTAGGCCTAATGCAGCGTAGTTTCCAACAACTACTAAACGAGAGCATGAAGATCGAAGCAATGGAGAGGAAACCTGGGGAACACCTTGGAGTGGAACACACCATCTCTCTACACCCCATACCCAATTTGTAGGCCTAATGCAGTGTAGTTTTCTACAACTACTAAACGAGATTCGGAAGACCGAAGCAATGTGGACGAAACCTGGGGAACACCTTTTAGTGTAACACATCATCTCTCTATACCCCATACCCAATTTGTAGGCCTAATGCAGTGTAGTTTGCAACAACTACTAAACGAGAGCATGAAGATCGAAGCAATGGAGAGGAAACCTGGGGAACACCTTGGAGTGTAACACACCATCTCTCTACACCCCATACCCAATTTGTATGCCTAATGCAGCGTAGTTTCCAACAACTACTAAACGAGAGCATGAAGATCGAAGCAATGGAGAGGAAACCTGGGGAACACCTTGGAGTGTAACACACCATCTCTCTACACCCCATACCCAATTTGTAGGCCTAATGCAGTGTAGTTTTCTACAACTACTAAACGAGAGTCGGAAGACTGAAGCAATGTGGACGAAACCTGGGGCACACCTTGGGGCGGCAGACACCGTTAGTAGGCCCTACCAAAGTTGTACCCCCAAAGCACTTTTAAAATTCCTAGAGGCTGAAAACAAGACTATTGACGCTCTGCTTTTTTCAAAGGAACACAGCTGAATTGAGTGGCGCAGACAGACACAGGTAGTAGGCCTTAAACCAAAAATGTGGCTCACAGCAGCTTAAAAAAGTTACAGGGGTACACAGGCAGCATTGCTCTGGGCAGTGGAGGACAATTTCAATAGTGGACCGCACACAGACTTTGTACGCCTACTATTAAAAAAATGATGCTCTATGCAATTAAATATTGGTTCCAGGGGTCCACGGGCAGCAATGGTGTGGTCAGTGGACGAGTATTGGAAGGAGGGACCGCAGACAGGCGTAGTAGGCCTAACATAACAAAATTAGGCTGTAGGCACTTTAAAAATGGTTCCAGGGATACACGGGCAGCAGTGGTGTGGTCAGCGGAGGAAAATTTGAATTAGGGACTGCAGACAGACTTTGTAGGCTGTCCCCTGTGGACCATGCATCCAACACATTAACCCAGTGCGCCGTAATGGACACGTAATTTTTTGTGGACATGCCTACTGGTCCATGCGTCTCTTGTCAGGTGCACCTTTCAACTGTTTGATTGCCTGAGTGCTATGACAATGCAGACTTTCATGCCGGTGGAGGGCTGGGATGGCTTTTCTCGCAAAAGAAATGTCGACTGGGTAGCTTGAACCGTGGTACAGTGTAGTTCATCTGGGCTTTCTAAATATAAAACAAAGAAAAAAAGGAGGCTCTATGCACTTTCAGCTGGGTTCCAGGGGTACACGGCCAGCATTGGTCTGGTCAGTGGAGAACTATTGGAAGGAAGGACCGCAGACAGGCTTCGAAGGCCTAACATAAAAAAAATTGGGCTGTAGACACTTTATAATTGGTTCCAGGGGTACACGGGCAGCAGTGGTGTGGTCAGTGGAGGCCTAGTGGAAGGAGTGCCCGCAGACAGGCATCGAAGGCCTAACATAATAACAGATGGCTGTAGGCAATTTTACATTGGTTCCAGGGGTACACGGGCAGCATTGGTCTGGTCAGTGGAGAACTATTGGAAGGAAGGACCGCAGACAGGCTTCGAAGGCCTAACATAAAAAAAATTGGGCTGTAGACACTTTATAATTGGTTCCAGGGGTACACGGGCAGCAGTGGTGTGGTCAGTGGAGGCCTAGTGGAAGGAGTGCCCGCAGACAGGCATCGAAGGCCTAACATAATAACAGATGGCTGTAGGCAATTTTACATTGGTTCCAGGGGTACACGGGCAGCAGTGGTGTGGTCAGTGGAGGCCTAGTGGAAGGAGTGCCCGCAGACAGGCATCGAAGGCCTAACATAATAACAGATGGCTGTAGGCAATTTTACATTGGTTCCAGGGGAACACGGGCAGCAGTGGCCTGGTCAGTGGAGGCCTAGTGGAAGGAGTGACCGCAGACAGGCATCGAAGGCCTAACATAATAACAGATGGCTGTAGGCAATTTTAAATTGGTTCCAGGGGTACACGGGCAGCAGTGGTGTGGTCAGTGGAGGCCTAGTGGAAGGAGTGCCCGCAGACAGGCATCGAAGGCCTAACATAATAACAGATGGCTGTAGGCAATTTTAAATTGGTTCCAGGGGAGCACGGGCAGCAGTGGCCTGGTCAGTGTAGTAGTAGTAGAAAGAACGGACCGCAGACAGGCTTCGAAGGCCTAACATAAAAAAAATTGGGCTGGCTGTAGGCAATTTAAAATTGGTTCCAGGGGAACACGGGCAGCAGTGGTCTGGTCAGTGGAGGCCTAGTGGAAGGAGTGACCGCAGACAGGCTTCGAAGGCCTAACATAATAACAGATGGCTGTAGGCAATTTTACATTGGTTCCAGGGGAACACGGGCAGCAGTGGCCTGGTCAGTATAGTAGTAGTAGAAAGAACGGACCGCAGACAGGCTTCGAAGGCCTAACATAAAAAAATTGGGCTGTAGGCACTTTATAATTGGTTCCAGGGGTACACGGGCAGCAGAAGACAGGTCAGTGGAGGCCTAGTGGAAGGAGGGACCGCAGACAGGCTTCGAAGGCCTAACATAAAAAAATTGGGCTGTAGGCGCTTTATAATTGGTTCCAGGGGTACACGGGCAGCAGTGGTGTGGTCAGTGGAGGCCTAGTGGAAGGAGTGACCGCAGACAGGCTTCGAAGGCCTAACATAATAACAGATGGCTGTAGGCAATTTTAAATTGGTTCCAGGTGAACACGGCCAGCAGTGGCCTGGTCAGCGGAGGATGATTGTAATGAGTGTCTGCCAGTTAGTAGTCCAAAACAATACATAAATGTGAATGTCTCACATTAAAATCCAGCGAAAACACTAAAGGGTGCAATCTTTAGGTACAGGGGTGGGATCCTCTGCGTTGTTTCTGACCTACTAATTTGGCGCAAAGTTTTTACTTGGGTAAATAGAGGACACTGCCCCTGACTATGTTAAGTACCATTATACATGTCAACACAATGGTATTGTCAGTGGCAGGAATGGAAGGATGTCAACGCATAGTCTAAACATTGGTGGAAGTAACATAGTAACATAGTAACATAGTTAGTAAGGCCGAAAAAAGACATTTGTCCATCCAGTTCAGCCTATATTCCATCATAATAAATACCCAGATCTACGTCCTTCTACAGAACCTAATAATTGTATGATACAATATTGTTCTGCTCCAGGAAGACATCCAGGCCTCTCTTGAACCCCTCGACTGAGTTTGCCATCACCACCTCCTCAGGCAAGCAATTCCAGATTCTCACTGCCCTAACAGTAAAGAATCCTCTTCTATGTTGGTGGAAAAACCTTCTCTCCTCCAGACGCAAAGAATGCCCCCTTGTGCCCGTCACCTTCCTTGGTATAAACAGATCCTCAGCGAGATATTTGTATTGTCCCCTTATATACTTATACATGGTTATTAGATCGCCCCTCAGTCGTCTTTTTTCTAGACTAAATAATCCTAATTTCGCTAATCTATCTGGGTATTGTAGTTCTCCCATCCCCTTTATTAATTTTGTTGCCCTCCTTTGTACTCTCTCTAGTTCCATTATATCCTTCCTGAGCACCGGTGCCCAAAACTGGACACAGTACTCCATGTGCGGTCTAACTAGGGATTTGTACAGAGGCAGTATAATGCTCTCATCATGTGTATCCAGACCTCTTTTAATGCACCCCATGATCCTGTTTGCCTTGGCAGCTGCTGCCTGGCACTGGCTGCTCCAGGTAAGTTTATCATTAACTAGGATCCCCAAGTCCTTCTCCCTGTCAGATTTACCCAGTGGTTTCCCGTTCAGTGTGTAATGGTGATATTGATTCCCTCTTCCCATGTGTATAACCTTACATTTATCATTGTTAAACCTCATCTGCCACCTTTCAGCCCAAGTTTCCAACTTATCCAGATCCATCTGTAGCAGAATACTATCTTCTCTTGTATTAACTGCTTTACATAGTTTTGTATCATCTGCAAATATCGATATTTTACTGTGTAAACCTTCTACCAGATCATTAATGAATATGTTGAAGAGAACAGGTCCCAATACTGACCCCTGCGGTACCCCACTGGTCACAGCGACCCAGTTAGAGACTATACCATTTATAACCACCCTCTGCTTTCTATCACTAAGCCAGTTACTAACCCATTTACACACATTTTCCCCCAGACCAAGCATTCTCATTTTGTGTACCAACCTCTTGTGCGGCACGGTATCAAACGCTTTGGAAAAATCGAGATATACCACGTCCAATGACTCACCGTGGTCCAGTCTATAGCTTACCTCTTCATAAAAACTGATTAGATTGGTTTGACAGGAGCGATTTCTCATAAACCCATGCTGATATGGAGTTAAACAGTTATTCTCATTGAGATAATCCAGAATAACATCCCTCAGAAACCCTTCAAATATTTTACCAACAATAGAGGTTAGACTTACTGGCCTATAATTTCCAGGTTCACTTTTAGAGCCCTTTTTGAATATTGGCACCACATTTGCTATGCGCCAGTCCTGCGGAACAGACCCTGTCGCTATAGAGTCACTAAAAATAAGAAATAATGGTTTATCTATTACATTACTTAGTTCTCTTAGTACTCGTGGGTGTATGCCATCCGGACCCGGAGATTTATCTATTTTAATCTTATTTAGCCGGTTTCGCACCTCTTCTTGGGTTAGATTGCTGACCCTTAATATAGGGTTTTCATTGTTTCTTGGGATTTCACCTAGCATTTCATTTTCCACCGTGAATACCGTGGAGAAGAAGGTGTTTAATATGTTAGCTTTTTCCTCGTCATCTACAACCATTCTTTCCTCACTATTTTTTAAGGGGCCTACATTTTCAGTTTTTATTCTTTTACTATTGATATAGTTGAAGAACAGTTTGGGATTAGTTTTACTCTCCTTAGCAATGTGCTTCTCTGTTTCCTTTTTGGCAGCTTTAATTAGTTTTTTAGATAAAGTATTTTTCTCCCTATAGTTTTTTAGAGCTTCAATGGTGCCATCCTGCTTTAGTAGTGCAAATGCTTTCTTTTTACTGTTAATTGCCTGTCTTACTTCTTTGTTTAGCCACATTGGGTTTTTCCTATTTCTAGTCCTTTTATTCCCACAAGGTATAAACCGCTTACACTGCCTATTTAGGATGTTCTTAAACATTTCCCATTTATTATCTGTATTCTCATTTCTGAGGATATTGTCCCAGTCTACCAGATTAAGGGCATCTCTAAGCTGTTCAAACTTTGCCTTCCTAAAGTTCAATGTTTTTGTGACTCCCTGACAAGTCCCCCTAGTGAAAGACAGGTGAAACTGCACAATATTGTGGTCGCTATTTCCTAAATGCCCAACCACCTGCAGATTTGTTATTCTGTCAGGTCTATTAGATAGTATTAGGTCTAAAAGTGCTGCTCCTCTGGTTGGATTCTGCACCAATTGTGAAAGATAATTTTTCTTGGTTATTAGCAGAAACCTGTTGCCTTTATGGGTTTCACAGGTTTCTGTTTCCCAGTTAATATCCGGGTAGTTAAAGTCCCCCATAACCAGGACCTCATTATGGGTTGCAGCTTCATCTATCTGCTTTAGAAGTAGACTTTCCATGCTTTCTGTTATATTTGGGGGTTTGTAACAGACCCCAATGAGAATTTTGTTACCATTTTTCCCTCCATGAATTTCAACCCATATGGACTCGACATCCTCATTCCCTTCGCTAATATCCTCCCTTAAAGTGGACTTTAGACAAGACTTTACATAGAGACAAACCCCTCCTGTGTGAGAGATAATTGTGGAAGTGGCAGAGCAATGTTTGACCTGGGGGTGGGTGAACTCTCTTGTGGACGGCGGTACAGGCCCAGGGCCCCTCATGTTACAACAGTGTGTCTGACGTTGGGTGCGCACCACCACCGCCAGAGACACTTTATTGTACTATGAGGGACCCAGTGGCAGTGCCGTCGACCAAAAGCGGGCACACCCACCTCTTCAGACAAACAGCACTCTCACGGGTGCTTGCGCCAAGTCGCGATACCACGGCCCCGTGTGAGGAGTTTGGCCATTTAGGGAGGTGTAAACATGTCGTATGCTGGACAATCAGCTGCAGCAAATTAGACATTCGAAAAGAAATTCACAGTAGTCCACAGGCAAGAGCTTTTCGTAGGAAAGCTAGGTGTCTGCCGGGCAAGGTGGAGCAAAAGAATTCGAAATCCAGTTGTGGTTCATTTTAATGAATGTTAGATCATCAACATTTTGGGTAGCCAGACGAGTCCTTTTTTCGGTTAATATTGAACCTGCAGCACTGAATACTCTTTCTGATAGGACACTAGCTGCCGGGCAAGCAAGCTCCTGCAATGCATATTCTGCCAATTCTGGCCAGGTGTCTAATTTTGATGCCCAGTAATCAAATGGGAATGACGGTTGAGGGAGAACATCGATAAGGGATGAAAAATAGTTAGTAACCATACTGGACAAATGTTGTCTCCTGTCACTTTCAATTGATGCAGCAGTACCTGTCCTGTCTGCGGTCATAGCAAAATCACTCCACAACCTGGTCAGAAAACCCCTCGGTCCAACGCCACTTCTGATGTGTGCACCCCTAACACTCCTGGTCTGCTGCCCCCTGGAGCTCGTGTGAGAACGATCACGGGCGCTGTGTGCTGGGAATGCCTGAAGCAAACGGTCAACAAGAGTTGATTGTTTGGTTGCTAATATTAGTTCCAAGTTCTCATGTGGCATAATATTTTGCAATTTGCCTTTATAGCGAGGATCAAGGAGGCAGGCCAACCAGTAATCATCATCGTTCATCATTTTAGTAATGTGTGTGTCCCTTTTGAGGATACGCAAGGCATAATCCGCCATGTGGGCCAAAGTTCCAGTTGTCAAATCTGCGGTTGTGCTTGGTTGAGGGGCAGTTTCAGGCAAATCTACGTCACTTGTGTCCCTCAAAAAACCAGAACCCGGCCTTGCCACGCCACCAATTTCCAGTGCCCCCGGGAAAGCTTCCTCATTAAAAATATACTCATCCCCATCATCCTCCTCGTCCTCCACCTCCTCTTCGCCCGCTACCTCGTCCTGTACACTGCCCTGACCAGACAATGGCTGACTGTCATCAAGGTTTTCCTCTTCCTCTGGTGCAGACGCCTGATCCTTTATGAGTGTCAAACTTTGCATCAGCAGACACATTAGGGGGATGCTCATGCTTATTATGGCGTTGTCTGCACTAACCAGCCGTGTGCATTCCTCAAAACACTGAAGGACTTGACACATGTCTTGTATCTTCGAACACTGCACACCTGACAACTCCATGTCTGCCATCCTACTGCCTGCTCGTGTATGTGTATCCTCCCACAAAAACATAATAGCCCGCCTCTGTTGGCACAGTCTCTGAAGCATGTGCAATGTTGAGTTCCACCTTGTTGCAACGTCTATGATTAGGCGATGCTGGGGAAGGTTCAAAGACCGCTGATAGGTCTGCATACGGCTGGAGTGTACAGGCGAACGTCGGATATGTGAGCAAAGTCCACGCACTTTGAGGAGCAGGTCGGAGAACCCAGGATAAGTTTTCAATAAGCACTGCACCACCAGGTTTAAGGTGTGAGCCAGGCAAGGAATGTGTTTCAGTTGGGAAAGGGAGATGGCAGCCATGAAATTCCTTCCGTTATCACTCACTACCTTGCCTGCCTCAAGATCTACTGTGCCCAGCCACGACTGCGTTTCTTGTTGCAAGAACTCGGACAGAACTTCCGCGGTGTGTCTGTTGTCGCCCAAACACTTCATAGCCAATACAGCCTGCTGACGCTTGCCAGTAGCTGGCCCATAATGGGACAACTGGTGTGCAACAGTGTCAGCTGCTGATGGAGTGGTTGGCCGACTGCGGTCTGTGGAAGAGCTGTCGCTTCTGCAGGAGGACGAGGAGGAGGGGGTGCGAACGCCTACAGCCAACTGTTTCCTAGACCGTGGGCTAGGCACAACTGTCCCGAAATTGATGTCCCCTGTGGACCCTGCATCCACCACATTCACCCAGTGTGCCGTGATGGACACGTAACGTCCCTGGCCATGCCTACTGGTCCATGCATCTGTAGTCAGGTGCACCTTTGTACTCACAGATTGCCTGAGTGCATGGACGATGCGCTGTTTAACATGCTGGTGCAGGGCTGGGATGGCTTTTCTGGAAAAAAAGTGTTGACTGGGTAGCTCGTAGCGTGGTTCAGCGTACTCCATCAGGGCTTTGAAAGCTTCACTTTCAACTAACCGGTAGGGCATCATCTCTAACGAGATTAGTCTAGCTATGTGGGCGTTAAAACCCTGTGAACGCGGATGCGAGGATAAGTACTTCCTTTTTCTAACCAGAGTCTCATGTAGGGTGAGCTGGACTGGAGAGCTGGAGATCGTGGAACTTGCGGGTGTGCCGGTGGACATGGCAGACTGAGAGACGGTTGGAGACGGTATTGTTTCCGCCGGTGCCTTAGATGCAATATTTCCTCCTACAAAACTGGCGATTCCCTGACCCTGACTGCTTTTGGCTGGCAAAGAAACCTGCACAGATACTGCCGGTGGTGCGGAAAATGGTGGCCTTACAGTGACGGAAGGGATGTTGCGTTGCTGACTAGCTTCATTGGCCGAGGGTGCTACAACCTTAAGGGACGTTTGGTAGTTAGTCCAGGCTTGAAAATGCATGGTGGTTAAATGTCTATGCATGCAACTTGTATTTAGACTTTTCAGATTCTGACCTCTGCTTAAGCTAGTTGAACATTTTTGACAGATGACTTTGCGCTGATCAATTGGATGTTGTTTAAAAAAAATGCCAGACTGCACTCTTCCTAGCATCGGATCCCTTTTCAGGGATTGCAGACTGAGCTTTAACCGGATGGCCACGCTGTCCTCCAACAGGTTTTGGCTTTGCCACGTGTTTTGGGCCAGATACGGGCCCGGCAGATGGAACCTGTTGCGATGTTGATGCCTGCTGCGGCCCCTCCTCCACCTCCGCTTCTGAACTACTGCCGCCTGCACCCTGTTCCCCCAATGGCTGCCAATCGGGGTCAACTATTACCTCCTCTTCTAGCTCGTGTGCAACTTCGTCTGTGTCACAGTGTCGGTCGGTGGTATAGCGTTCGTGACGGGGCAACATTGTCTCATCAGGGTCTGATTGTGGATCAGTACCCTGAGAGGGCAATGTTGTGGTCTGAGTCAAAGGACCAGCATAGTAGTCAGGCTGTGGCTGTGCATCAGTGCACTCCATGTCAGAATCTACTTGTAATGGGCATGGCCTGTTAAGTGTTTCACTTTCTAAGCCAGGGACGGTATGTGTAAAGAGCTCCATGGAGTAACCCGTTGTGTCGCCTGCTGCATACTTCTCTCTTGTTGTTGTTTTTGCTGAAGAGGACAAGGAAGCGACTTGTCCATTACCGTGAACATCCACAAGCGACGCGCTGCTTTTACATTTACCAGTTTCAGAAGAGGAGGCAAAAGAGCTAGAGGCTGAGTCTGCAAGGTAAGCCAAAACTTGCTGTTGCTGCTCCGGCTTTAAAAGCGGTTTTCCTACTCCCAGAAAAGAGAGCGTTCGAGGCCTTGTGTAGCCAGACGACGAACCTGGCTCCACAGCTCCAGACTTAGGTGGAATATTTTTTTTCCCACGACCACCTGATGCTCCACTACCACTACCATCATTACCAGCTGACAATGAACGCCCACGGCCACGACCTCTTGCACCAGACTTCCTCATTGTTTTAAAAACTTAACCAAAGTAACTTTATTTGTTGCTGTCAAACAACTTACACGGTGACCTATAACTTCAGTATGATTTCAATATCCCTTTACAGGTTGGTGAGACCACAAGGAAAATCAGGCACAATGTTACACACTCTGTTTTCTGTGGCACCAAATCACAGAGATGCCACACACGCAGGACTGTCACTCAAGCACAAATGTCAATATTATTCTCCCACTGTTTTATTTTTTTTTTTTTTCAGGGAGACTTTAGAAACAAAATAAAATAAAATGATTTTTTCAGGAAGAATTTAGAAACCAAATTAAATAAAATGATTTTTTCAGGAAGAATTTAGAAACCAAATTAAATAAAATGATTTTTTCAGGAAGAATTTAGAAACCAAATTAAATAAAATGATTTTTTCAGGAAGAATTTAGAAACCAAATAAAAAAAAAAAAAAAAAAAAAAAGGCTTTCTATGCCCCACTGAGTGAGAGATGGCACACACAGGAGTCAGGAGTGGCACACAAGCCCAGAGGCCAATATTTTTCTCCCACTGATTGATGTAGTGATTTTTGCAGGTAGATTTTAGAACCCAAATCAAGCAAAAAAATAAATAGGCTTTCTATGGCCCACTGAGTGAGAGATGGCACACACAGGAGTCAGGAGTGGCACACAAGCCCAGAGGCCAATATTTATCTCCCACTGATTGATGTAGTGATTTTTTCAGGTAGATTTTAGAACCCAAATCAAGCAAAAAAATAAATAGGCTTTCTATGGCCCACTGAGTGAGATGGCACACACAGGAGTCAGGAGTGGCACACAAGCCCTGAGGCCAATATTTTTCTCCCACTGATTGATGTAGTGATTTTTTCAGGTAGGATTTAGAACCCAAATCAAGCAAAAAAATAAATAGGCTTTCTATGGCCCACTGAGTGAGAGATGGCACACACAGGGATGGCACTCTAGCAGAAATGTCAATCTTAATCTCCCACAAAAAAAAAAAAAAAAAACAGGGACTGTCCAACAATTACTATCTCCCTGCAGTAATCTCAGCCAGGTATGGCAGGCAACAATAAGGAGTGGACTGATGCACAAATTAAATAAAAAGTGTGGACAAACAAACAAGATAGCTGTGCAGAACAACAGGATTTGTGCTTTGAAAAAAGCAGTTGGTTTGCACAGCGGCGTACACACAGCTATGCAGCTATCACGGAGCCTTCTAGGGCAGCCCAATGAGCTACAGCGCTGAGAAAAAAAAAATGTAGCTTCCACTGTCCCTGCACACCGAAGGTGGTGTTGGACAGTGGAAATCGCTACAGCACAAGCGGTTTGGTGGTTAATGGACCCTGCCTAACACTATCCCTGCTTCTGACGAAGCGGCAGCAACCTCTCCCTAAGCTCAGATCAGCAGCAGTAAGATGGCAGTCGGCGGGAACGCCCCTTTATAGCCCCTGTGACGCCGCAGACAGCAAGCCAATCACTGCAATGCCCTTCTCTAAGATGGTGGGGACCAGGACCTATGTCCTCACGCTGCCCACACTCTGCGTCCACCTTCATTGGCTGAGAAATGGCGCTTTTCGCGTCATTGAAACGCGACTTTGGCGCGAAAGTCGCGTACCGCATGGCCGACAACGCACAGGGGTCGGATCGGGTTTCATGAAACTCGACTTCGCCAAAAGTCGGCGACTTTTGAAAATGAACGACCCGTTTCGCTCAACCCTAGCAGTGACATTATGCCCAGCCCGTGCTTCTGGAGATACGCACCAGTAAATTAGGAGAGCTGTTATCGCTACAGAAATGCCAAACATGTGGACGATAAATGTGGTTTAGGCACACTGGGGCTCAGTAGGGAGAGGGGCATTTGGATTTGGGAGCAAAGAATTTGCGGAATTTCTTTTGGGGAGGGCAAGGAGACAGCGCTTTTACAGAGACTTTGTGCTGCCAGTAACGTGGAAGCCGTGGGGACTTGCTTTTTTTGTGGAATGATTTGCAGCTTTTAATGGGAAAATTTTACAAAACAATTGGGATCACATTTATAATGCTCTTTAAGATGAGCGCTAACATTGGAGTTTCCATCTAAAATCGCTGAGTCAAGTGATTCAGATGAATCTTGCTTTTCTTTCTGCCAACGTGTTTTTTCTGCTAAACTCTTAATATCTGAGTCTGAGTGAATAGGACTCCGGTAACATCTACAATGCGGAAAATACGTATTTGATACACTGCTAGTTTAGCAAGTTTTTTCACCACCTACAAAGAATGGAGAGATCTGTAATTTTTATCGTAGGTACACTTCAACTGTGAGCAACAAACAAAAAAAAAATCACATCGCATGATTTTTACAAAATTAATTTGAATTTTATTGCATAAAATATGCATTTGATAGAAAAACAGAACTTAATATCTGGTACAGAAACCTTTGTTTGCAATTACAGAGATCAGACGTTTCCTGTAGTTCTTGACCGAGTTTGCACACACTGCAGCAGGTATTTTGTCCCACTCCTTCATACAGATCTTCTCCATATCGTTCAGGTTTCAGGCTGTCATTGGGCAACACCGAGTTTTAGCTGCCTCCAAAGAATTCCTACGGGTTCAGGTCTGGAGACTTGCTAGGCCACTCCAGGACCTTGAAATGCTTCTTATGAAGACACTCCTTAGTTGCCCTGGCTGTGTGTTTCAGGTCTTTACAATGCTGGAAAACCCAGCCATGACCCATCTTCAATGCTCTTACTGAGAGAAGGAGGTAGTTGGCCAAAATATCACAATACATGACCGCATGATTCCTTCCTTCAATATGGTGTAGTTGCCCTGTCCCCATTGCAGAAAAGCACCCCCAAAGTATGATGTTTCCCCCACTATGCTTCACGGTTCAAACGGTATTCTTGGGGTTGTACTCCTTCTTCCTCCAAATACAGCGAGTGGAGATGATACCAAAAAGCTCTATTTAGGATCATCTGACCACATGCCCTTCTCCCATGCTTCTTCTGGATCATCCAGTTGGTCATTTGCGAACTTCAAACGGGCCTGGACATGTGCTGACATGAGTAGGGTGACCTTGCGTGCCCTGCAGGATTTTAATCCATGAAGGCGTAGTGTGTTACTAACGGTAATGTTTGAGACTGTGATCCCAGCTCTCCATGCCATTGACCAGGTCGTCCAGTGTAGTTCTGGGCGGATTCCTGACCATTTTCAGAATTATCCATACCCCACGAAGCGAGATCTTGACTTTGCATTAATTGCGGTTCCTTTTTATATTGAGGGAAGATTAGCCAAGTAGCTTTCTCCTCCCTTCCCATTGCAAACACATGAATCCCAAGTGAAGTCAAATGTTCATGTCCTGGAGGAGGGGGAGGAAATCTGGGGGAGTTAGGAGAGATCACTGATCACACTGATCACACAATTGTGCTCAAAAGCTTACACAACCCGCAGATATTTTTGCTTTCTTGGCCTTTTTTCTGAGAATATGAATGACTACACCAAAACTTTCTCCACTCATGGTTAGTGGTTGGATGAAGCCATTTACTACCATGTTTTCTCTAATGACAACCCAAAACATCCAAATGACCCTGATCAAAAGTTTTCATACCCCATTTCTTAATACCGTGTATTGCCCCCTTTAACATGAATGACAGCTTGAAGTCTCTTGTGGTAGTTGTGGATGAGGATCATTATTTTCTCAGAAAGTAAAGCTGCCCACTCTTCTTGGCAAAAAGCCTCCAGTTCCTGTAAATTCCTGGGCTGTCCAGCATGAACTGCATGCTTGAGATTTCCCCAGAGTGGCTCAATGAAATTGAGGTCAGGAGACTGAGATGGCCACTCCAGAACCTTCACTTTATTCTTCTGTAGCCAACATCAGCGATACACCTTGGTGCTTTACAGCAGGAATGGTGTTCCTTTCATCATAGGCCTTGTTGACCTCTCTCCAAATGTGATGTTTATGGTTGTGGAGATCAGACTGAACTAAAGGAATCCATCTTATCTTCTTCCTGAGAAATCTCGCTTACAACAAGATACATTTCTGCTGACTTGACATTTCCTTTTATGGAAGTAATCATGTGTGCATTCCTTCTTTCAATAGCAGCCTTTCATTCACCTTCCAGATGATGTAACTTTCTACTGATAAAGACTGGTATAGATTGTTTATGTAAGAGATAGTGAAATATGAGCGCTTGTGCGCATGTCTGTAAAAGAATAATTCTTTCTATATAAAGGGAGGGCAAAGCCCAGAGAGAGAGATGTGCTCCTGGGCTTCCCTTGTATATGATCACACAATACCTTGTTTGCGTGTCATTTACTCAGGATCCCTACCTCTAGTAAGCCAGGGACTGAGAAGGACTTAACATTTCTTTGGCGCACCGAACAGGGACCCGAGATGAGAGTATTTGCTCGAGATTCACCTGCAGATACGGACAACGGAGATCTGGGATAATGGACGGCAAATGAACTGAAAAACCTGGCCAGGTAAGAGACATTATTAGTTCTCTTTTATCTGCCTTGTATTATCCGAAAGATCTCTATGAGCCGTGTCACGCTGGGTTAGTCTAGTAGTGAGTAGATACCTATAAAACTCGGGTTACTATATTGTATAGATTTATGAGTCCTGTCCCTGGCAGTGTGTGAACAGTGTGAAGGTTGTGGTATGTTGTGAAAGAAGAGCAAAAGTGCGTAGAAAAATAAGCCGAAATAGTTGGGGTATAAGCCTTATACACGGAAGTCAGCCTAACTGGGTCATGTGGTTGCGTCCTTTCGGGGAGACCTCCGCCCATGCTTGACTCTCATTTAAGTGCTTAACCTCCTTCATTTCTGGATAAGGTTTGATAGAATGAGCCCAGGACGCGGGTCCATGAGCCTGGGACAAGTATGCTAACTGACACAGAAAGTTTTGTGATCTGTATGGTGTTGCTGGGTCTGTTTGCGTGCATAATAGCACTTAAGTACATTCTGCACATTAGAAAGAATGGAGCAGATCAGCCCTTCAATATTTTAGCTCCCTAGGAGAGAAGGCAACGAGACATCACCTAGGATAAGTGATTGTCCAAACGTCACCTGGGGTAGAAATAGCTAATATTGAAAAAAAAAGAAAAAAAAATAAAAAAGAAAAATGGGAAATAAACAGACAAAAACCGTCTTAGGACAAGTGGAAGCAGCAGATATCATACAGGAAAGATGTGGGAAGACAGTCAGAAGTCAGATTAGAAGGGTAAGAGAAAAATTGGGAATTTCAGAAGCACTTATGTTCAGTACAGAATGGGAAAAACTGAGTAAAGAACGAGGTGGAATTATCAAAGACAATGGGTGGGAAGAAATCATACACTGTATGATAGAGGTCTCAAAAACAGCTAAAGAGGAGAATTGGAAGTATGATCCAGACACTTCCAAATGGATTATGGGGAAGGGAAAAAGTTGTGACATAATCCCACCACCTTACCTAGATCCAAAAGCCCAATCATTTGTACCATCTGGAGGAGCAGAAGGAGGAAAACAATTTCCAGCCTTGTATCCCAATCTTGGTGGGGTAGGAGGATGGGTATGTTCACACTGTGGACAACAAAATCCAGATTGGAGAAATGATTGCCTAGTCTGTGGTACACCTAGACATGGCGCTGTACTTGCCCCTGTTAGGGTAGTACCAAGACCCTTTAGGGAACCTGGTGCTGACGGGGTAATGGGAACTAGATATCACCAAACCCGACAGTATTTTCCTTGGTCCCCTGCTGAAGGTATGTCCCTCCTGCATAATGCGCCTGATCCCACTCAATATCCCATCCGATTTGCACAATACATACAACAAATCATGCAGACTCATGCTGGGGTCTGGGCGGACGGGGAAGAATTATGTAGAATGAAAATGTCCCCCGGACTTTTTCAGGAATTATTGACACACCTACAGCCCAATAGACCAGTGGCAGAAGGGGGTGCCTTACAGACAGAAGCATCAGGTACCCAGTTCACAGAGGCATTAATAATTTTCATGAGAGAAAAACAGAGGGAAAGGGGATCTACGGGTGTGATTATGCAGAAATTTGGGCAAAGTATTGAAGAATATAGTCAAGAATTAGAAAATAGCTTTAGGGGTGAAGGATTGGATTTGACTGATGCTTCAGTAAGGAGACTTTTTACAAAACAATTAATAGAGGGGCTAGATCCGAAAATCAGAGAAAAATTTAAATCCTCTACTCCAGATTGGAGAACAATTGAACAACCAAATATTGTGAAACAACGATGTTTAGGAATAGTCATGGATATGAGAGAGAATCGTAAGCCTGTTAGAATAGCACAAGCTAATACAGGAGGAAGAGTGAGACACAACTTTCCTTGCCACTACTGTAAAAAGCCAGGTCATTTCCAAAGAGAGTGCAGGAAGAAGTTGGCAGATATAAAGTCAGGCAAATTTGTTCCCAGAAATAACCCTCCCCAAACGGACAACCAGCAGAAATCTACCATCATAGATGGTCCCATACCAGATTCAGATTGACTCGATGTGTTACAAACTTCCCTACCAGCTAGAAGACCTATGATACAGGTGAATGTGGGGGGGAGAGAGATTCCATTTTTGATAGATACAGGTGCAACTTCCTCAATTTTGAATCAAGATTTTCTTCCGAATCCGGAAGATATTTCAGAACAAACAACTTTTGCTGAGGGTTATGATGGGGTAATTCGAACACTGCCATATACTGTGCCCCTAGAGGTCTCATTAGGACCTAAATGTTTTGCATCCAGATTTTTGTATGCCAGAGGTGCCCCAACATGTTTGTTAGGAACTGATGTCCTAAAGAAATTAGAAGCTAACATCAATTTTAGGGAAGATGGCACAGTTATACTGACTATCCCTGATGATGCAGAAACATTAGAACAATATGTTAGAATTCAGGCTTTTGAGGATTATGCTGAAGAAAAAGAGTACACCACAGATCTAGACCTCTCAATGGTCCCAGAAACACTGTGGGCACAGGGTGACACCGATGTGGGACTATTGCATATCTCTCCTGTAAAACTATCTGTGCAACCAGGAACTGTTCTCCCACAGCTCAGACAATACCCTGTGAGTGCCCAGCAGGAACTAGCGATTACAAAACAGATAGAGGGATATAAAGAGAAAGGAGTTTTGGTAGAGATACAATCACCTGCTAACACTCCTCTGTATCCAGTCAAAAAGAGAACTCTTGATAAGAGTTCTATGCCCAAATATCGTATGGTACATGATTTAAGAGAAATAAACAAAGTTCTAGATCCAATCACCCCAGTTGTACCCAATCCTCATACGTTACTATCACAGATACCAGCCAGTTCTCAAGTATTTACTGTAATAGATCTTTCAAATGCATTTTTCTCGGTTCCTTTACACCAAGACAGTTGGCATTTGTTTGCATTTACATTTAAGGGCAAACAGTTGGCGTGGACACGCCTTCCACAGGGAATGATACACTCCCCTACTCTTTATTCAAATGCCCTACAAACAGTCCTCCAGAGGTTTGAACCCGAACCACAGGTAGTAATTTTGCAGTATGTGGATGACCTACTACTTTGCTGCCCAGATCTAGAAACTGCAGAAAGGTCCACTGTGAGTTTACTATGTTTTTTAGAAAAAGAAGGGTGTAAAGTGAATAGACAAAAGCTACAAGTTTGTCAGACCAAAGTGGTCTTTCTAGGTCATTGCATTTCTCAAGGTAAAAAGCATCTTACACCACAAAGAACTGAAGCAATAAGACAGATGAATGAGCCTAGAAATCATAAACAGCTACGAGCATTTTTAGGAATAGTGTCTCATTGTAGACAATGGATTATACATGCCAGTCAACTAATGCAACCACTGTATGACTGTGTAAAAAGTGAACCTTATTTGTTGACAAAAGAAGGTCAGATTTCGTTCCAACAATTAAAAGATGCCCTTATTTCAGCTCCAGCGTTAGGGCTACCAGACTACACCAAACCGTTTCAGCTTATGGCTGCAGAAGTTGATTCCCATGCTACAGGAGTTCTTACCCAGAAGCATGCAGGGAAACAAAGACCAATTGCATATCTTTCAGCAAGGTTAGATCCCGTAGCTAGAGCAGCGCCAACCTGTGTACGTGTAGTTGTTGCTGTCTCACTATTGTTGGACAAAGCATCAGAAATTGTCCTAGAGTATCCACTCACAGTTCAAACTACACATGATGTTTATGGGATATTAAACCAGGTCCAACCAAAACACATTTCCATGGCCAGACATTTGCGGCTACAGTGTTCTTTGTTGCTCCCCTCTACTATCACATTTGCTAGGCTTCAGACTCTCAATATAGCTACACTGCTACCTCTCGAGTCTGAAGGGGGGAATAAGGACACTGATCCACACGCAAATTTTTTCCCTACAGACACACATGATTGTACAGAGCTCATTTTACAAGAAACGGTAGGCTTACCCAATGTATCCGAAACACCACTTCAAAATCCAGATTTAGAGCTGTTTATAGATGGTAGTAGGTTTGCAGATGACACAGGTAACTTCCATACAGGGTATGCAGTTGTGTCAGAATCTGAAACTCTCAAAGCAGAACCACTTCCACCGAAACAGTCTGCACAAGAAGCAGAACTAACAGCATTGATTGAAGCTCTTAAAATAGCTGAGAACCAGACAGCTTATACACTGATTCTAGGTATGCACATGGTATTGTGTTTGATTTTGGAGTAATCTGGAGAGCTAGAGGTTACATGACAGCGTCAGGACAACCTGTAAAACATGCTTCTCTGATCAAACAGATCTTAGAGGCTGCACAAGAAACAAAAGAAGTAGCAGTAATCAAGGTAGCTGCACATGTGAGACTCGACACTAGGGAATCTAGGGGAAATGATAGGGCTGATAAAGCAGCCAAAGCAGCAGCTGTCAAACCCTTACAACAGGTTCATACTGTAAACCCCACAGAAAATACTGAAGATAGACTGAGACAAGCACAGGAAGATGCAGGAGAAGAGGAGAGGGACAGGTGGAAAAAGGAAGGGGCAGAAGAACAAGCGGGAATTTGGAAGAAAGATGGACTAATATGTCTACCTAGAGCCTGGTATCCGATTGTAGTTGGTGGACTGCACCACCCTACTCATGTGTCTGCAAATGCAATGACACTACTGGCAAAGCAAGTCTGGTTGGCTCCAGGTTTTGGCAACTATGCAAGAGACTATTGTGCTGCATGCGCTATATGCCTGGCACATAATCCCGGACAGACAACAAAGACCCCTATGAAGCACCACGTCCGACCTCTCTACCCGTTTCAGCGATTACAAATAGACTTTATCCAGCTGCCAAAAAGTAATGGGTATGAGTATGTGTTGGTATGTGTGGACATGTTCTCGGGGTGGCCAGAGGCCTATCCAGTTCGGAAGGCTTCAGCTAAAAACACTGCTGTAAAGCTAGTTGCCGAACTGATACCCCGTTACGGTCTCCCTGAAGTGATCGAGTCAGATAGGGGTACTCATTTCACTGGAGAAATATTTCAAAATGTACTGAAAATGTTGGGTGTTGAAAGTCAGTTACACACTCCGTACCATCCTCAAAGTTCTGGTAAGGTGGAACGCATGAATGGAACTTTAAAATTAAAAATACAGAAAGCCATGGCTGAAACAGGAAAGCCTTGGACAGAATGCCTTCCACTAGCCCTTTACTCAATACGCAATACCCCAAGGGGTAAGACTAAACTGTCTCCATATGAAATTTTGTTTGGCAGGACTGCCAATTTAGGATGTTATTTTCCACAGCAACTTGTGTTAAATATTGAGTCATTGACTTCTTATGTGCAAAATCTTCAGAAACAATTAACTAAGGTGCATGCACAAGTTTTTGCTTCCCTTCCAGATCCTGACAACACAGAAGGAAGTCACAAGTTGGAACCAGGTGATCAAGTCTATGTAAAAAGACACACCAGAAAGGCTCTAGAACCAAGGTTTGACGGACCCTTCCAAGTCCTGTTGACAACACCTACATCAGTCAAGCTTGAAGGAAAGGCATCATGGATACATGCAAGCCATTGCAAGAAAAGCAGTATAAACTCATGATATTGATGTTAATAATGATAACCTCAACGGAGGCGTGGGATAGACTGAATTCTCTAGCCCCTTTGAACAATAGATTCGTACAACATCATAGAAAATTAGTGCATGACTTGTTAAACAATACACAAACCCTGACAGATTGTTGGATCTGTACCCATTCGCCGGTATCAGCCACAAGTATACCTTTTCTAGCAGTTCCCGTATTAGCAGAAGAAATATTCGCTTGGCCTAATTGTTCAGACAACCTGGCCAACAACCAAATTGGTAATGCTAGGCTGTGGAATACTACAATCGCCATACCAATTGTGGGATGGGTAGAATTTCCTTGGTGGCAGGGTAATCTCTCAGGGAGTAACACACATCTACAATATTTAGCATTTAGGGGAGGAAAATGGGTACCTAGAAATAAGACTGGATTAACTAATTTAGGACAGGTCCCCACAGAAAATCTACAGCTTAGTTTCAGTACAACCGTCCCCCCCTCTGATGCTTTCAAACCTGTAGTATTGGAAAGATACATACATAATAGAAAATGGAAACATTCTAAATTGTTCCCCCAAGGTGATGCAAACAGTTGTACAAGTAAGCTGGGGAACCTGGTTTGTAATAAATCCGATGAGTATATCAAAGGAATGCCTGTATGTGGGAATCCCGCAGCCGGGTACTGTAGCCCCTTGGGACAAAAACCCTCTTGGTGTATGCTTCAGAATGTATCTAGATTTGTGGACTTGGCTCACAGATTGGTATTGCAGCACTCAGCTCTATGGGATCTGCCTGAAGGTACATTTTGGATATGCGGAGAAGGAGCATATAAATGGCTTCCCGTAGGTATAAAGGGTACTTGTACATTAGGACGCCTAACCCCGGCTACATTCATAATTTCAAATAAACAAGTGAATATGCAAGCCGTGCCCAAGCACACACTGTATAAAAGAGCTGCAGATAACTCACCACGTCCCTCGGGGAGGCCACATATAGTACAAATGGGAATTCCTAACAAAATTGCTAGTACCATTTTTATTTATCCTATGTTAACACAGATGTGGGATAAATTAGTTAGAGCCACGGATTATCTAGATGATCAGATCTGGGATATATTGGATATACTAAACACTAGTATAGCTGTACAGAATCAGCTTATAATAGTCACTAACCAACATACCCTGGTATTGGATTACCTAACTGCCTCACAAGGGGGTATGTGTCAAATCATCGGACCCACCTGCTGTCATTATATAGACCCGAATAGTACTATGAGTATGACATTTAAATTAAAGGACGTACAACGACTCAGAGATCAGTATGACAAAGACAATGACCAGAATAAGGATAGCTGGTGGTCAGATACCTTTTCTTTTCTTAACCCAGCCAACTGGTTCAGAGGAATCGGTGGGTGGGTTGCTGGGATTATGCAGAGCATAATACATATAGTTATGATTATTGTAGTCATATACGTACTATTCCAGATTGTGCTCAAGAGTATCTCAGTATGCACAGATAAACTTTGTGTAATAGATGCAAGAGTATAAAGTTTTTTTTCCTTCTTCTCTTATGTTATCCTTTGCTAATACTGATTATTGCGCTTATTTTGCTATCCCTTTGTAATATCTGTACTTATTGCAAAACAAAGAAAAGGTTGCGAGAGTTAAACGGAAGAATTAATACTAGATTTGATTCTCTTATTGAATACAAGCATGTACATGTGTAATACCAAATAAAGGCTTTGTCTTTGGCCCTGTGGTAATAAAATAAATAAAAGAAAATGTCAAAGGGGGGAATTGTGGAGATCAGACTGAACTAAAGGAATCCATCTTATCTTCTTCCTGAGAAATCTCGCTTACAACAAGATACATTTCTGCTGACTTGACATTTCCTTTTATGGAAGTAATCATGTGTGCATTCCTTCTTTCAATAGCAGCCTTTCATTCACCTTCCAGATGATGTAACTTTCTACTGATAAAGACTGGTATAGATTGTTTATGTAAGAGATAGTGAAATATGAGCGCTTGTGCGCATGTCTGTAAAAGAATAATTCTTTCTATATAAAGGGAGGGCAAAGCCCAGAGAGAGAGATGTTCTCCTGGGCTTCCCCTGTATATGATCACACAATACCTTGTTTGCGTGTCATTTACTTAGGATCCCTACCTCTAGTAAGCCAGGGACTGAGAAGGACTTAACAGGTTGTAGCCAAAAAGTTCAATTTTGGTCTCATCACTCCAAATTACCTTGTTCCAGAAATTTTGAGTCTGGTCTCTGTGCCGTTTTGCGCATTTTAGGCGAGATACTTTGTGGCATTTGGGCAGTAATGGCTTTTTTCTGGCGACACGACAATGCAGCCCATTTTTCTTCAAGTGCCTCCTTATTGTGCATCTTAAAACAGCCACACCGCTAGTTTTCAGAGAGTCCTGTATTTCAGCTGATGTTATTTGTGGGTTTTTCTTTGCATCCTGAACAATTTTCCTGGCAGTTGTGGAAGACATTTTTGTTGGTCTACCTGACCATGGTTTTGTTTTTTCAGAGCCCCTGATTTTCCAATTGTTACTCACAGTTTGAACGATGCTGACTGGCATTATCAATTCCTTGGATATCTTTTCGTATCCCTTTCCTGTTTTATACACTAAAACTACCATTTCCCGTAGATCTGTTGACAATTTTTTTGCTTTCCTCATGACTCACAATCCAGAAATGTCAGTAGCCATTCAAACCCATTTGTGTCAACTTCTGTGCATGATATCTGGCCAAAATCACCAAGGTATGTGAACTTTTGATCAAGGCCATTTGGATGTTTTGGGTTGTCATTATGATTTAAAAGGAGAAAACATGGCCAAGAAAGCAAAACTTCTGCTGGGGTATGTAAACTTTTGAGCACAACTGTATCTATGGTAGTTTTATATGGAGACCAAGCAAGATTTATATAAATGTTCTTTCAGGTGGATGACACTGAGGTTAACCATGGAGTTAACATGCCACTATTACGGTAATTTGTAAATTGCATGAACCAATATTGTTCCTCATAAAAACGGAAGAAGAGGCTTGATCTGCAAGTTGGTCTGATTACCTTGAAAATACATTATTTGGAACCTAGCACAGGCTAGAGTTGTAAAAAAAAAAGAGAATAAAGCCAACTATTTGCTGCCCTTGAGTAAATACAGAAAAAAAATCTATGTAAAGTTACCAATGTGTTCACACAATGAATATTTTAGCTAGTTCGAGGCATCTTAAAAGAATTCCAAACACGAGCACACTGCCTTATTAGGGAACAGACAGAATAATACTGGTCACAGTATCTAGCCAATTCTTCATTATTCACATCTAATATTTAGCTTTTTATTTTTGGTCAGGCATTTCCCTGTCTGAAATAACAGAATGTGTCCACAGTGGGAGTCCAAGCTGAAATATTTCACTGCCACAGAATGCCACTGGTTTCCCACACTACTCAACGCTGCTATGTAAACTGTAAACCTATACAGTATGTTATATACAGACACAGATCTACTTTGAGCTTCCAGGACCTTAATCAACCAAATAAGCAAAAAGCAATGTTCTACACAGATGGGATGTAAAATAGACCTTTCCATTACACTATATTAATTTAGAAAAAGGAAATTGCACATACAGTATAGTATATTTTGCCTCCTAATCTGAGAGCGGCATAATTTAGAGACAGATCCCACTTCAAGCAATGGGTCACTTTGTCAAAACTGCAGCAAGCAGCCCAGTAAAGTCACTTATCTCCAGCAAATCGACCATTTCTATGAATGCTGAGCTCTGAATAACAAACCCCCTCCACAGCTGTCTCGCTTTGCACAGTGTACGGTACACCGAAAGCAGCGAATCAGTGGTGAGGGGGTTACATGAAGCTGATGAGTATGAGGACTACATGGCAGCAGCAGGATTACTAGTCCTCCAGTCTCAGTCTACTCCTGACAGAACCGTGATCTTGGCAAAATTACAGCAAGTAGCCCTGTAGGTCAGGGGTGTCAAACTGCATTCCTCAAGGGCTGCAAACAGGTCATGTTTTCAGGATTTCCTTGTACTGCACAGGTGATAATTTAATCACCAACTCATTATTTGTGTAGGTGATTAAATTATCACCTGTGCAGTACAAGGAAATCCTGAAAACATGACCTGTTTGCAGCCCTCGAGGAATGCAGTTTGACACCCCTGCTGTAGGTGACACATTGCTGGATTCCGGGTCTCATCTCCACATTATGCAGCTCTCAGATCGGGTGGCAAAAAAAATGGTGACCAATTCCCTTTAAACATATCAATGGTACAATGGAAATGTAGCTGCTCGGAGTTTTCCAGCTTTAAGCTCAGAGTCCTGGTAAACCATCTCCTGGCATAATGGTTGTACTTAAGAGTTGCAAACATGTCTGAAGAGGGCAAAGACAGGAGTTATAAAAATGGCAAAACTCTGTTGTATCGTAAAAGTGGCTTCAAACCAGAGCTTCATTGTAAATCTGACTAATCCTTATACGAAGTAGGTATAAAAAACACAAGAAAGAAAGAAAAATAAATAAGGGAGTTTATTTTCTGCTTGTGATTTGCTTCTTGTGATTCAGCAGAAAGTTATTTCAGAAAATGCTGAACTTAATAGATGTGTGCTTTATCACCATAGCAACATAGTAAACAATGCGGAACAGATCGAGACATTGAACTCTTACTTCAGCTAAATAAATACAGGAAAAAAGGAAGTGAAGGACAGTAACGCACAGATACCCAGATATGGCGAGATCATACAAGCCAGGGCAAAAATCAAACTTTACTCATTCATTGCAGCTAGAGGACATCATCAACCCCGCACACACATCAAAGTGAATTTCTGTTAAAGGAGTGGCCCACCCCAAAAAATATACATGGGATATAAAAGGGAACAAGTCATACAAAGAGATTTTGTTTAACCCCTTCATGACCCAGCCTATTTTGACCTTAATGACCTGGCCATTTTTTGCAATTCTGACCAGTGTCCCTTTATGAAGTAATAACTCAGGAATGCTTCAACTGATCCTAGTGGTCCTGAGATTATTTTTTTTATTAGACATATTGGGCTTCATGTTAGTGGTAAATTTAGATCGATAATTTTTGCGTTTAATTGTGAAAAAACTGGATATTTGGCAAAAATTTTGCAATTTTCTAATTTTTATTCTGTTAAACGAAAGCGTTATGTCACACAAAATAGTTAATAAATAACATTACCCACATGTCTACTTTACATCAGCACAATTTTGGAAACAAAATTTTGTTTTGCTAGGAAGTTATTGTCATGATCTGTACTTTTTTCCCTGTCCTGTATTTTGTATAATATGTCATGATGTGATGCGACTTCTCTTTCGTTGTATTTACTGTACATTTTGCAATGTCATGGGGTGCATGTAACTAACCTGTCTCCTTCCCCCAATACTTGCAGCCCTGAGCTATAATGTAATTAAGCTTTGTCCACACCACTAGGGAAGGAATAACCATTCTTCCTCACAGCAGGTACAGTGGGGCAAAAAAGTATTTAGTCAGTCAGCAATAGTGCAAGTTCTACCACTTAAAAAGTTGAGAGGCGTCTGTAATTTACATCATAGGTAGACCTCAACTATGGGAGACAAACTGAGAAAAAAAAAATCCAGAAAATCACATTGTCTGTTTTTTTAACATTTTATTTGCATATTATGGTGGAAAATAAGTATTTGGTCAGAAACAAAATTTCATCTCAAAACTTTGTAATATATCCTTTGTTGGCAATGACAGAGGTCAAACATTTTCTGTAAGTCTTCACAAGGTTGCCACACACTGTTGTTGGTATGTTGGCCCATTCCTCCATGCAGATCTCCTCTAGAGCAGTGATGTTTTTGGCTTTTCGCTTGGCAACACGGACTTTCAACTCCCTCCAAAGGTTTTCTATAGGGTTGAGATCTGGAGACTGGCTAGGCCACTCCAGGACCTTGAAATGCTTCTTACGAAGCCACTCCTTCGTTGCCCTGGCGGTGTGCTTTGGATCATTGTCATGATGAAAGACCCAGCCACGTTTCATCTTCAATGCCCTTGCTGATGGAAGGAGGTTTGCACTCAAAATCTCACGATACATGGCCCCATTCATTCTTTCATGTACCCGGATCAGTCGTCCTGGCCCCTTTGCAGAGAAACAGCCCCAAAGCATGATGTTTCCACCACCATGCTTTACAGTAGGTATGGTGTTTGATGGATGCAACTCAGTATTCTTTTTCCTCCAAACACGACAAGTTGTGTTTCTACCAAACAGTTCCAGTTTGGTTTCATCAGACCATAGGACATTCTCCCAAAACTCCTCTGGATCATCCAAATGCTCTCTAGCAAACTTCAGACGGGCCCGGACATGTACTGGCTTAAGCAGTGGGACACGTCTGGCACTGCAGGATCTGAGTCCATGGTGGCGTAGTGTGTTACTTATGGTAGGCCTTGTTACATTGGTCCCAGCTCTCTGCAGTTCATTCACTAGGTCCCCCCGCGTGGTTCTGGGATTTCTGCTCACCGTTCTTGTGATCATTCTGACCCCACGGGGTGGGATTTTGCGTGGAGCCCCAGATCGAGGGAGATTATCAGTGGTCTTGTATGTCTTCCATTTTCTAATTATTGCTCCCACTGTTGATTTCTTCACTCCAAGCTGGTTGGCTATTGCAGATTCAGTCTTCCCAGCCTGGTGCAGGGCTACAATTTTGTTTCTGGTGTCCTTTGACAGCTCTTTGGTCTTCACCATAGTGGAGTTTGGAGTCAGACTGTTTGAGGGTGTGCACAGGTGTCTTTTTATACTGATAACAAGTTTAAACAGGTGCCATTACTACAGGTAATGAGTGGAGGAAAGAGAAGACTCTTAAAGAAGAAGTTACAGGTCTGTGAGAGCCTGAAATCTTGATTGTTTGTTTCTGACCAAATACTTATTTTCCACCATAATATGCAAATAAAATGTTAAAAAAACAGACAATGTGATTTTCTGGATTTTTTTTTCTCAGTTTGTCTCCCAAAGTTGAGGTCTACCTATGATGTAAATTACAGACGCCTCTCATCTTTTTAAGTGGTGGAACTTGCACTATTGCTGACTGACTAAATACTTTTTTGCCCCACTGTAGCTAGTCAAATGCACATAATGAATAGACTAAGTGGAGCCAACCAGTCTAGAATCTTCTGCTGGACCCAACCATTGAATAGAAGGTGTGACCCCTACCCCCCCCCCTTCATGGGCGGATCCCAGGAGCTCAGACAATCCATTCTTATTTTGAGATCAGATGTGAGTTGATCCTTGAAGGAAAAGGAGTGGGGATTCTTAGCTGAGGCAAGACCCCACGCCCATCTAAGACTGTGGAGGCGAACGGGGCGAGACTTGAGCTGAGGAGATATCTCGTCGTTCATGAGATTGTTTTGGGATCCCTTGGACTAATTGTGGACTATTGCTTTGTTACCTGGCACAAGGATTATCGGGAGGTGCCCCCGAATATGTTCCGTTGGACTAATTGTGGACTATTGCTTTGTTACCTGGCACAAGGATTATCGGGAGGTGCCCCCGAACCTGTTCCATTGGACTAATTGTGGACTCTGTAGATCTACCTGCATGTGTTGTTCCAGCATTCTTGATAATAAATCTGTTGAATCATCCCTCGGCCTGTTGTCCCTTCTTGCTCTGCCGTACACCCCGTCACAAACTGGTGGCAAGCAGTGGGATCAGAGCAGAAGGAATGGAGGACAATGGCCCAACATCGGGAACCAACACCGCAGAGTACAAGAACTGTACTTTGGGGAGCCTACAATCAAAGGCCCGTGAAGTAGGAGTCTGTTTTAAGGGACACTCCAAGGAGCAGCTTATTGAGGCTTTGGAAGGAGTTCGCCTGCAAGATGACGCTGAGGAAGGACCCTCACAGCAAATGGAGGAAAGACTGCAGCCGGAGATAAATACCCAAAAAAGTCAGTGGGTTGTGTGGTACGAGGAGGAGTTGGCATTGCTGGGAGAAGAGGCCACCATGGACGATAAGAGGGAGGCCATTCACAGAGCTCAGGAGAGGGAGGCCATTCACAGAGCCGAGGAGAGGGAGAGGGAGGCCATTCACAGAGCCGAGGACAGAGCTCAGGAGATGGCATTGCTGGAGAGGCAGATCGCTTTGGAAGCAGCTAGAAGCTCCAGACAGACTCTAACCCCAGCACCCACCATGAGGGAACTCCCCAGAGTGTCCCGCAAAGACTTCAAGCCCTTTAATGAGGCTGCAGGCGACATTGAGGGCTTCTTCCAGGACTTTGAGCATCACTGTCGATTAATGGAAGTCCCGGAAAGGGAGCGAGTCCGACATCTGGTGGGGCTCTTAGAGGGTGGAGCTGCCGCAGCCTATAGAGCTATGGACCATCAGGGGAACTGTGAGTATGCGGAGATTAAACGGACTATTCTAGAACATTATGCTGTTACCCCACACACTTACAGGACTCAGTTCCGTACTTTAGCCTGTGATGAGGAAGTGTCTTTCAAGATGTATGCCCACAGACTCAAACAAATATGTCATCGCTGGCTGGAGACAGAGGAGGCCTTAACCTGGGAGACCTTCCTCCAGGTTATCCTAAAAGAGCAGTTTTACTTCAAGTGCCCTGCTGAGATCCAGGAATGTGTGCGTGAGAGGAGACCAGCCACTATGGAGGAAGCTGCAGCTCTAGCTGATGAGGCTCTCACCATCAAGCCTCAGTAAAGGGTTCTGTTGGAGGATGGAGAGAGGCCTACCAGCTCCACAACACCGGTGGCCCCCTGTTCTTCTGTCCCCATTGTTCCCCGTTCCTCTAAGCCACCACCTCATGCTGATACCCATGTAAATGTGCCTCCAGTTGCTTCTACTGCGTTTTCTGGAATACGACGAGGAGAGGAAGTAGCAGAGCGCAGGTGTTATGGTTGTGGGCATCTGCAGGCCTCATGCCCAGCCAGCTCATGGAGAAGTCGTCCTCAAACCCCTACAGCACCTTCAGGTGGGAGCCGGCCTCCAGGTTCCCTTAACCCTCGCCCAAGAGGACGCCTTGGATGGAGTGAGACCCAGCAGAGATGCTATCGATGTGGACAGCCGGGGCATCTGCAAGCCTCCTGCCCAGCTGTTCAAATGAGGATTAATCCTGTACCCAGTCGTATTATTAATTATGTACAGCCAAGTGCCATGGAGGACGACGTGTCACCACTACGTGAGGACTGGCCTTGTGCCTCACCCACCCATGTTGCACCACTAGGAGTTTATGGTGTGCGACCTGCAGCTATGATGACTTCTGCTCATCGAGGTAAGCACTTGCAGGAGGTCGTGCTGGATGGACAGAGACTTATTGGATTTTGTGACTCAGGGGCTTTCCTCACACTGGCTGATCCCCGAGTGGTTCGGCCTGAGGCAATCCATCGAGGACCTGGGATTGCCATTGAACTGGCTGGTGGACAATGGAGGACTATTCCCACAGCCACTGTGGATCTGAACTTTGGTTTTAAGGTCAGGCGATGTGTGGTTGGGGTGATGGGTGGTCTGCCTGCAGATGTTCTCCTGGGCAATGATGTGGGAGAGCTGCGATGCCAATTCGTGGCTGCATGAAGCCACATGTAAGTTACGCTCTGCCTGTGTGTACTTAACCAGCGACCTGTAGAGGTCCCTGGTACGTACACAAATTGGGAGGGGAAGGGATTGTCATGATCTGTACTTTTTTCCCTGTCCTGTATTTTGTATAATACAGGTCCTTCTCAAAAAATTAGCATATAGTGTTAAATTTCATTATTTACCATAATGTAATGATTACAATTAAACTTTCATATATTATAGATTCATTATCCACCAACTGAAATTTGTCAGGTCTTTTATTGTTTTAATACTGACGATTTTGGCATACAACTCCTGATAACCCAAAAAACCTGTCTCAATAAATTAGCATATTTCACCCATCCAATCAAATAAAAGTGTTTTTTAATAACAAACAAAAAAACCAACAAATAATAATGTTCAGTTATGCACTCAATACTTGGTCGGGAATCCTTTGGCAGAAATGACTGCTTCAATGCGGCGTGGCATGGAGGCAATCAGCCTGTGACACTGCTGAGATGTTATGGAGGCCCAGGATGCTTCAATAGCGGCCTTAAGCTCATCCAGAGTGTTGGGTCTTGCGTCTCTCAACTTTCTCTTCACAATATCCCACAGATTCTCTATGGGGTTCAGGTCAGGAGAGTTGGCAGGCCAATTGAGCACAGTAATACCATGGTCAGTAAACCATTTACCAGTGGTTTGGCACTCTGAGCAGGTGCCAGGTCGTGCTGAAAAATGAAATCTTCATCTCCATAAAGCATTTCAGCCGATGGAAGCATGAAGTGCTCCAAAATCTCCTGATAGCTAGCTGCATTGACCCTGCCCTTGATGAAACACAGTGGACCAACACCAGCAGCTGACATGGCACCCCACACCATCACTGACTGTGGGTACTTGACACTGGACTTCAGGCATTTTGGCATTTCCTTCTCCCCAGTCTTCCGCCAGACTCTGGCACCTTGATTTCCGAATGACATGCAAAATTTGCTTTCATCAGAAAAAAAGTACTTGGGACCACTTAGCAACAGTCCAGTGCTGCTTCTCTGTAGCCCAGGTCAGGCGCCTCTGCCGCTGTTTATGGTTCAAAAGTGGCTTTACCTGGGGAATGCGGCACCTGTAGCCCATTTCCTGCACACGCCTGTGCACGGTGGCTCTAGATGTTTCCACACCAGACTCAGTCCACTGCTTCCTCAGGTTCCCCAAGGTCTGGAATCGGTCCTTCTCCACAATCTTCCTCAGGGTCCGGTCTCCTCTTCTCGTTGTACAGCGTTTTCTGCCACATTGTTTCCTTCCAACAGACTTACCATTGAGGTGCCTTGATACAGCACTCTGGGAACAGCCTATTTGTTGAGAAATTTCTTTCTGGGTCTTACCCTCTTGCTTGAGGGTGTCAATGATGGCCTTCTTGACATCTGTCAGGTCGCTAGTCTTACCCATGATGGGGGTTTTGAGTAATGAACCAGGCAGGGAGTTTATAAAAGCCTCAGGTATCTTTTGCATGTGTTTAGAGTTAATTAGTTGATTCAGAAGATTAGGGTAATAGGTCGTTTAGAGAACCTTTTCTTGATATGCTAATTTATTGAGACAGGTTTTTTGGGTTATCAGGAGTTGTATGCCAAAAGCATCAGTATTAAAACAATAAAAGACCTGACAAATTTCAGTTGGTGGATAATGAATCTATAATATATGAAACTTTAATAGTAATCATTACATTATGGTAAATAATGAAATTTAACACTATATGCTAATTTTTTGAGAAGGACCTGTATGTCATGATGTGATGCGACTTCTCTTTCGTTGTATTTACTGTACATTTTGCAATGTCATGGGGTGCATGTAACTAACCTGTCTCCTTCCCCCAATACTTGCAGCCCTGAGCTATAATGTAATTAAGCTTTGTCCACACCACTAGGGAAGGAATAGCCATTCTTCCTCACAGCAGGTGGCTAGTCAAATGCACATAATGAATAGACTAAGTGGAGCCAACCAGTCTAGAATCTTCTGCTGGACCCAACCATTGAATAGAAGGTGTGACCCCTACCCCCCCTTCATGGGCGGATCCCAGGAGCTCAGACAATCCATTCTTATTTTGAGATCAGATGTGAGTTGATCCTTGAAGGAGAAGGAGTGGGGATTCTTAGCTGAGGCAAGACCCCACGCCCATCTAGGACTGTGGAAGCGAACGGGGCGAGACTTGAGCTGAGAACATATCTCGTCGTTCGTGAGATTGTTTTGGAATCCCTTGGACTAATTGTGGACTATTGCTTTGTTACCTGGCACAAGGATTATCGGGAGGTGCCCCCGAATATGTTCCGTTGGACTAATTGTGGACTATTGCTTTGTTACCTGGCACAAGGATTATCGGGAGGTGCCCCCGAACCTGTTCCATTGGACTAATTGTGGACTCTGTAGATCTACCTGCATGTGTTTTTCCAGCATTCTTGATAATAAATCTGTTGAATCATCCCTCGGCCTGTTGTCCCTTCTTGCTCTGCCGTACACCCCGTCACAGTTATAAGGGTTAAAATTTGACCAGCGATTTCTCATTTTTACAACGAAATTTATAAAACCATTTTTTTTTAGGGACCACCTCATATTTGAAGTCAGTTTGAGGGGTCTATATGGCTGAAAATATCCAAAAGTGACACCATTCTAAAAACTGCACCCTCAAGGTGCTCAAAACCACATTCAAGAAGTTTATTAACCCTTCAGGTGCATAACAGCAGCAGAAGCAACATAGAAGGAAAAAATGAACATTTAACGTTTTAATCACAAAAATGGGATTTAAGCAACAATTTTTTTTATTTTCCCAAGGGTAAAAGTAGAAACTGGACCCCAAAAGTTATTGTACAATTTGTCCTGAGTACGCCGATAACCCATATGTGGGGGAATGGGAAGGAGCACCATTTGACTTTTTCAATGAAAAATTGGCTCCAATCTTTAGCGGACACCATGTCGCGTTTGGAGAGCCCCTGTGTGCCTAAACATTGGAGCTCCCCCACAAGTGACCCCATTCTGGAAACTAGACCCCCCAAGGAGCTTATCTAGATGCATAGTGAGCACTTTGAACCCCCAGGTGCTTCACAAATTGATCCGTAAAAATGATAAAGTACTTTATTTCATAAAAAATGTCTTTTAGCCTCAATTTTTTCATTTTCACATGGGCAACAGGATAAAATAGACCCTAAAATGTGTTGGGCAATTTCTCCTGAGTACACCGATACCTCACATGTGGTCACAAACCACTGTTTGTGCACACGGCAAGGCTCGGAAGGGAAGGAGCGCCAATTGACTTTTGAATGAAAAATTAGCTCCAATCGTTAGAGGACACCATGTCGCGTTTGGAGAGCCCCTGTGTGCCTAAACAATGGAGATCACCCACAAGTAACACCATTTTAGAAACTAGACCCCCCCAAGGAACTTATCTAGATGCATAGTGAGAACTTTGAACACCCAGGTGCTTCACAAATTGATCCATAAAAATGAAAAGGTACTTTATTTTTTTTTCACAAAAAATTTCTTTCAGCCTCAATTTCCACATGGGCAACAGGATAAAATGGATCCTAAAATTTATTGGGCAATTTCTCCTAAGTACACTGATACCTCACATGTGGGGGTAAATCACTGTTTGGGCACACGGCAGGGCTTCAAAGGGAAGGAGCGTCATTTGACTTTTTGAATGAAAAATTAGCTCCAATCGTTAGCGGACACCATGTTGCGTTTGGAGAGCCCCTGTGTGCCTAAACATTGGAGCTCCCCCACAAGTGACTGCATTTTTGAAACTAGACCTACCATGGAACTAATCTAGATGTGTGGTGAGCACTTTGAACCCCAAAGTGCTTCACAGAAGTTTACAACGCAGAGCTGTGAAAATAAAAAATCATTTTTTACTCAAAAATTATGTTTTAGCAAGCAATTTTTTATGTTCACAAGGGTAACAGGAGAAATTAGACACCAATATTTATTGCCCAGTTTGTCCTGAGTACGCCGATACCTCATATGTGGCGGTAAACCACTGTTTGGGCACATGTCGGGGCTCGGAAGGGAAGTAGTGACGTTTTGAAATGCAGACTTTGATGGAATGGTCTGCGGGCGTCACATTGCGTTTGCAGAGCCCCTGTGTGCCTAAACAGTAGAAACGCCCCACAAGTGACCCCATTTTGGAAACTAGACCCCCCCAAGGAACTTATCTAGATGTGTGGTGAGCACTTTGAACCCCCAAGTGCTTCACAGAAGTTTACAACGCCGAGCCCTGAAAATAAAAAATCATTTTTCTTTCCTCAAAAATTATGTTTTAGCAAGCAATTTTTTATTTTTGCAAGGGTAACAGGAGAAATTGGACCCCAATAGTTGTTGCCCAGTTTGTCCTGAGTATGCTAGTACCCCATATGTGGGGGTAAACCACTGTGTGGGCGCACGTCGGGGCTCAGAAGGGAGGGAGCACCATTTGACTTTTTGAACGCAAGATTGGCTGGAATCAATGGTGGCGCCATGTTGCGTTTGGAGACCCCTGATGTGCCTAAACAGTGGAAACCCCTCAATTCTAACTTCAACACTAACCCCAACTCGCCCCTAACCACAACCCTAACCCCAACACACCCCTAACCCTAATCCTAACCCTAACCCCAACACAACCATAACCACAAGCCTAATCTTAACCCCATTTCCAACCCTAGCCCTAATTCCAACCCTAACCCTAAGGCTATGTGCCCACGTTGCGGATTTGTGTGAAATTTTTCCGCACCATTTTTGAAAAATCCGCAGGTAAAAGGCACTGCGTTTTACCTGCGGATTTACGGCGGATTTCGTGTTTTTTGTGCGGATTTCACTCGCAGATTCCTATTGAGGAACAGGTGTAAACCCCTGCAGAATCCGCACAAAGGATTGACATGCTGCAGAAAATACAATGCAGCGTTTCCGCACGATATTTTCCGCACCATGGGCACAGCGGATTTGGTTTTTCATAGGTTTACATGGTACTGTAAACCTGATGGAAAACAGCTATGAATCCGCTGCGGATCCGCAGCCAAATCAGCACCATGTGCACATAGCCTAATTCTAACCCTAACCCTAAATCCCTAGCCCTCGTGGAAAAAAAAAATATTTTCTTTATTTTATTATTGTCCCTACCTATGGGGGTGATAAAGGGGGGCTCGTTTACTTTTTTTTTTTTATTTTGATCACTGTGATAAAACCTATCACAGTGATTAAAATGTACCTGTAACGAATCTGTCGGCCGATTCGGCGGGCGCACTGCGCATGCGCACGCCATTTTGGAAGATGGCGGCGCCCATGGATAAGACGGACGGACACCGGGAGGCTTGGTAAGTATGAGGGGGTGAGATCGGAGCACGGGGGGGGGGGGGGGGGAGAGGAAGGTGGATCGGAGCACTGGGGGGAGCGGACAGGACGGAGGGGAGCGGAACGCAGTACGGAGGACTGGGAAGGAGATCGGTGGCGGTGGGGGGGGGGGGGGGCAGATCAGGGTTTCCAGCCATGGCCGATGATATTGCAAAATCGTCCATGGCTGGATTGTAATATTTCACCACTTTCATAGGTGAAATATTGCAAATTGCTCTGATTGGCTGTTGAAAGTGAAACAGCTAATCAGTGTGATCGTAGCCATGGGGAGGGGGAGGGGGGAGTACCACTCCCCCTGTCCCTGTAGGTCAGGTGAAGTTGGAGTTAACCCTTTCACCCGATCTGCAGGGACGCGATTATTCTGTGACACAGCATATGCGTCACAGGTCGGATTGCCACTGACTTTCATGACGCATACACTGTGTCACAGGTCGGGAAGGGGTTAAATCAAGTTTGTGCAATAAAAAGCTTTTTATTTTGCCTTTTTTCCCTCTATATATTTTTTTTATTAAAAATTATAAAAATTCTGAAAGGTTCACACTGGCTGTTGAGGCTTTTTTATTTATTTATTTTTTAAGCACACACACACCCCAACGTCCTGTCTTAGGAAATCCGCATGTACATTAGCCACAATGAACAGACAGTCACTGTGTTTTTCCATTTATGGTAGGTATTTAATGAGCCTGTGAAAAGATCATTGTGAAGGGGAGCAGGGAGAGGTGGGATAGCAGTGGATGCTCTCCAATAATATCAGCTGGGTACAGTGGTGTTACTTCTCACTGCAGTTCTGCCTCTGAGGGGAAGGAAACTGATGGACACTCTTTCTGAAACGACAGGAAGTAGGAGTCTAAAAAGCCCTAGTTGGCCAGAGAGAAAACTGCAAGATTAGTAATTTTTTAAAAAGATCAGGATTTAAGAAAAAATGTATAGTTAATAATGTTAAAAAGATCCATGCAACAAAGTGCTGATTATACATCCCCTTTACAAAATACTAATATAGTTTACTTAGTCCAGGTGCCCAATGCTCAGGTCAGCGTCACTGCTGGCCCAGTGTTTTCTGGGTGAAAGGGGTCTGCCTGGCTACTCATTTCCAAGTCAGCCCCCCTTAGGGTATGTTTCCATGTTAAAGGGACACTGTCACCTGAATTTGGAGGGAACAATCTTCAGCCATGGAGGCGGGGTTTTTGGGTGTTTGATTCACCCTTTCCTTACCCGCTGGCTGCATGCTGGCTGCAATATTGGATTGAAGCTCATTCTCTGTCCTCCATAGTACACGCCTGCGCAAGGCAAGATTGCCTTGTGCAGGCATGTACTACGGAAGACAGAGAATGAACTTCAATCCAATATTGCAGCCAGCATGCAGCCAGCGGGTAAGGAAAGGGTGAATCAAAAACCCCGCCTCCATGGCAAGTTGTATTTTGATCACATGATACTTTTTATACATGTTGTCCTCTACTCCAAGCTGTTCAGGCTTAAGAGCCAACTACCAATTAAGTAAATCAGGTGATGTACATCTCTAATGAGGAGGGGTGTGGTCTAATGACATCAAAACCCTATATAAGGTGTGCTTAATTATTAGGCAACTTCCTTTCCTTTGGCAAAATGGCTCAGAAGAAAGATTTGACAGGCTCTGAAAAGTACAAAATTGTGAGAGGTCTTGCACAGGGATGCAGCAGTCTTGAAATTGCCAAACTTTTGAAGCGTGATCACCGAACAATCAAGCGTTTCATGGCAAATAACCAACAGGGTCGCAATAAGCGTGTCGGGCAAAAAATGCGCAAAATAACTGCCCATGAATTGAGGAAAATCAAGCATGAAGCTGCCTAGATATAATTTGCCACCAGTTTTGCCATATTTCAGAGCTGCAACTTTACTGGAGTAACAAAAAGCACAAGGTGTGCAATACTCAGGGACATGGCCAAGGTAAGGAAGGCTGAAAAATGACCACCTTTGAACAAGAAACATAAGATAAAACGTCAAGACTGGGCCAAGAAATATCTTGAGACTGACTTTTGAAAGGTTTTATGGACTGATGAAATGAGAGTGACTCTTGATGGGCCAGATGGATGGTCCAGAGGCTGTATCAGTAAAGGGCAGAGAGCTCCACTCCGACTCAGACTCCAGCAAGGTGGAGGTGGGGTACTGGTATGGGCTGGTATCAAAGATTAACTTGTGGGGCCTTTTCGGGTTGAGGATGGAGTGAAGCTCAACTCCCAGACCTACTGCCAGTTTCTGGAAGACAACTTCTTCAAGCAGTGGAACAGGAAGAAGTTGGTATTGTTCAGGAAAAACATGATTTTCATTCAGGACAATGCTCCATCAGATGCCTCCAACTACTCCACAGCGTGGCTGGCCATTAAAGGTCTCAAAGAAAAAATAATGACATGGCCCCCTTGTTCACCTGATCTGAACCCCATAGAGAACAGTGGTCCCTCATAAAATGTGAGATCTACAGGGAGGGAAAACAGTACACCTCTCGGAACAGTGTCTGGGAGGCTGTGGTGGCTGCTTCACACAATGGTGATTGTAAACAGATCAAGCAACTGACAGAATCTATGGATGGAAGGCTATTGACGGTCATCATAAAGAAAGGAGGCAATATTGATCACTAATTTTTGGGAGTTTTGTTTTTGCATTTCAGAAATGTTTATTTCTAAATTTTGTGCAGTTATATTGGTTTACCTGGGAATATACCGTATATACTCGAGTATAAGCCGAGACTTTCAGCCCAATTTTTGGGCTGAAAGTGCCCCTCTCGGCTTATACAAGAGTCATGGTCGGCGGGTGAGGGGGAGAGAGGACTGTCGCATACTCACCTGCTCCTGGCGCTGTCCCTGCCTGTCCCATGGTCTTCGGGTGCCGCAACTCTTCCTCTGTTCAGCGGTCACGTGGTACCGCTCATTAAAGTAATGAATATGGACTCCACTCCCATAGGCGTGGAGCCACATATTCATTCCTGTAATGAGCGGTACCGGTGACCGCTGACAGAGGAAGAAGCTGCAGTGCCCGGAGACCATCTGTCCGGGAGAAGGAGCCAAGGACTGCGCCGGAGCAGGTGAGTATTTCATATTTACCTGTCTGCGTTCCACCGACGCTCCGTCTTCCAGTCCTCTTGCTGTGACAGTTCAGGTCAGAGAGCGCGATGACATATTTGTGTGAGCGCCGCCCTCTGCCTGAACAGTCACTGCGGATAGACGGGACGCTGAGGAGCAGCGGGCAGCGACGAGAGGTGAGTATGTCATTATTTTTTAAATGCAGCAGCAGCATTATATGTGGCACAGCTTTATGTGGAGCGTCTATGGGGCAATAATGAACAGTATGGAGCATTATATGTGGCACAGTTTTATATGGAGCATCTATGAGGCAATAATGAACGGTATGGAGCATTATATGTGGCACAGTTTTATATGAAGCATCTATGGGGCCATAATGAACTGTATGGAGCATTATATGGGGCATCTATGGGGCCATAAAGAACTGCATGGAGCATTATATGGGGCATATTTGTATACGGAGCATCTTATGGGGCCATAGTGAACTGTATGAAGCATTATATGGGGCATGTATGGGGCCATAAAGAACTGCATAAAGCATTATATGGGGCATATTTGTACATGGAGCATCTTATGGGGCCATAATGAACTGTATGGAGCATTATTTGGTGCTCCTGATTCAATATGAATATTCAAAAACACAACCTACTGAAGTCTCGATTAATTTTACTCTTATTGGTATCTATTTTTATTTTTGGCATTTACAGGATAGCTGCTGCATTTTCCACCCTAGGTTTATACTCTAGTCAATAAGTTGTCCCAGTTTTTTGTTGCAAAATTAAGGGGGTCAGCTTATACTCGGGTCGGCTTATACTTGAGTATATATGGTATTGCTGCGGGCCGATATTCTTAGCCTAGAGAGGGGCAATGGATATTGCCCCCCCCCCCCCCCCTCCACCCCCCTGGCTACAAATACCAGTCCGCAGCAGCCCCAGAAATGGCGCATCTGTAAGATGCACCAATTCCGGCACTTACCCCCTCTCTTCCCACTCCCCTGTAGCGGTGGGATATAGGGTAATAAGGGGTTAATGTCACCTTTCTAATGTAAAGTAATACTAAGCCCAGTTAATAATGGAGAGGCGTCAATAACACGCCCATCCATTATTAATCCAATAGTAGTGAAAGTTAAAAAATAAAATAAAGACACAGCCAGAAAATTTTTTTTTAATGTTCTTAATTGCACCATACTTACCATACTCGATCACCTGCAAAAAATTTAAAGTAAACCGTATACTCCCTGTCTGACGCAGTCCAATTCATAACGAGTGTCCCACGATGATCTCCCCTATAGAACAGTGATATCGGGTAATGTCACAGCTCTATAGGCCTCCAGTGACACAGTGACCGGAGACAATGGCTCCTGCAGTGCATCACTGAAGAGGTTACCTTAGTTCAGGGTCTCACTTTATGGCAATGCTGCATGGGAATTTTCCCACACAGTAGTGCCAAAAGTGAGACTAGGGACTATTTTTTACAGTGGCGGAGGAATACATTGCGGAAGGATACCTTCCGTCATTGTATTCCTGGAGCCCCTGGAGAGCGGTCGCATCAGCTGATGCTCTCCACGGGAGATCGTCATGGGACACTCATTTTAATTGGATATCTGCGGATCAGGGAGTATAGTGTTTATTATTTTAATATTTTTTTTACAGGTGACACTGGCTTCGGGGATCAAGGTGACAAGGTGATGGTGACTATGTATTCTATGTTGTATGTACTGTATGTCTATATGTATGTATTGTATGTAATGTATGAATGTACTGTACGTATGTATTGTATGTTATATGTACTGTATGTTGTATGTTCTGTTATATGTTGTATGTTCTGTTATGTTATATGTACTGTTATATATTATATGTTTTATGTACTGCTATATGTTGTATGTTGTATGTACTGTTATATGTTAAACTAGATGGTAGCCCGATTCTAACGCATCGGGTATTCTAGAATATGTATGCAGTTTATTTATGAAGTATTCTAGAATATGTATGTAGTTTATTTATGAAGGTTTTAGAATAATACATTGAATACACAGGATTCGGCCAGCCGTGACCAATTAGCGCCTGTCGCTGATTGTTCACGGCCGGTCACATAGTATATGGCACAGCCACGTAGTATTTACCAGCCCACGTAGTAAAAAGCACAGCCACGTAGTATATTGCACAGCCCACATAGCATATAACACAGCTCACGTAGTATATAACAGCCCACGCACACAGTGTATAACACAGGCCACGTAGGTTATAACACAGGCCACATAGTGTATAACACAGGCCACGTAGTGTATAACACAGGCCACGTAGTGTATAACACAGGCCACGTAGTGTATAACACAGGCCACGAAGTACATTGCACAGCCCACGTAGAATATAGCAATGTGGGCATCATATCCCTGTTAAAAAAAAAGAATTAAAATAAAAAATAGTTATATACTCACTGTCCGTTGGCCCCCCGCTTCGCAACGATGCTACTCGCGCGCTCCGGTCTTGAGTGCATTGCAGTCTCGCGAGACCGCTACGTCATCATCTCGCGAGAGTGGTTACAGTCCCAGGGTTGGTATGAGCGCAGGACCTATGATGACGTCGCGGTCACATGACAGTGACGTCATGGCAGGTCCTTCTCGCATAACATCCTTGGCACCGGAACCTGCCGCTTGCACTGCCGAGGACAGGGGGCGACGTCGGTGGGTGAGAATTGTGAAGAAATCAGATTGTATCTTAATTACCCAGACCGCTACGTTTTTGCATAAACAAAAGAACTGTTTTTTTATCTGTATATTGGCTTGTGAATTTAAGTGTTTATGTCTAGTGGGTTAAGCTTTGTTTATTGATGTGTGCTTATATGCTAATAGTGCTACTTAATCCCATCACCATTGTTTGCCATACCTTGATGTTGAACTAAAGGACACTGGGTCATTCTAAAAATAGTTTACAGGCCTTGGGTATAAAAATGACTCAGAGTTCACATCCTGGGAGTCTGAAGTAATACAGAGCTACCAGCAAGACATTCTGCAAACCACAGACAGAAAAAAGGACTGCAGCCAATTCATCATGGCACCATCACGAGGGACACTGGTCTAGGATGCTATAGGATACAACCTAAGGGTTTTTGGCTCCGGTTGGAAGGACACAGATCTGATCAAGTGACCATCTCTGCACCATGGATATGTTTGGAGAAAGCCAGGGTTGGGACCCGCTGGTCGCCTGGTTCCATGGAGATGGTCCGATAAGACAGGTGGTGACTCTCGCGTCAACTGGCTTTGGACCTTGTATGGACTCTTTGGACAGTTCTTGGTCATCTCCCTATGCTTGTCGTTGCCCCTTCTCTGTGCGTTCATCCACAGATGGAGTAGCGACCCTGGGAGCTCTGACATGTCAACTGGCTTTGGACCTTGTATGGACTCTATGGACAGTTTTTGGTCATCTCCCTATGCTTGACGTTGCCCCTTCTCTGTGCGTTCATCCACAGATGGGGTAGCGGCCCTGGGAGCTCTGGCATCATGTCATACTGGAAACACGTGGAGACGCAGTGATATTTTATATGCGCCCATGTAATCAAGCAATTGCAGCCATGTTGGGAATGCTGTTTGCTATTGTGTGCTGTGGTTCAATACAGTATTGCCACCCTGTTTTACCTTAACCCTGTGTAGTCTGTGTAGTGTATTGCCCACAGGGAGATAGAGCGGGTGTTCAGTGGTGTGAGCCGTGATCCATGCAGTCTTGCTAAAGACAGCCGGGCCAGCGGACAAGAGCACCCACTGAACCCGCTTCTCCGTAACAAGAATAACCTTTTTTATTTTATTTTGCCTCCCTCTTGCAAAACTCTCCCCACTCCAATCTGTCCTGAATGCTGCAGCCAGGATCATATTCCTCACCAACCGTTACACCGATGCCTCTACCCTGTGCCAGTCATTACACTGGCTACCCATCCACTCCAGAATCCAGTACAAAACTACTACCCTCATCCACAAAGCACTCCATGGCTCAGCACCACCCTACATCTCCTCCCTGGTATCAGTCTACCACCCTACCCGTGCCCTCCGCTCCGTTAATGACCTCAGGTTAGCATCCTCAATAATCAGAACCTCCCACTCCCGTCTCCAAGACTTTACACGTGCTGCGCCGATTCTTTGGAATGCACTACCTAGGTTAATACGATTAATCCCCAATCCCCACAGTTTTAAGCGTGCCCTAAAAACTCATTTGTTCAGACTGGCCTACCGCCTCAATGCATTAACCTAACGATCCCTGTGTGGCCTATTTATAATAAAAAAAAAAAAAAGGTTCCTCGCATCATGTTCTCATTCACTTTATGCAGTAATAGCCCTCTGTGTCTGTACTGCTACATACTTAGGCAGTTAACTGGTTCATGCAGCTTTACATGAACACCTGAGCCTTACACTATAGCTGGTCCGAATAACTAAAGCAATTGTTACCATCCACCTCTCGTGTCTCCCCTTTTCCCCATAGTTTGTAAGCTTGCGAGCAGGGCCCTCACTCCTCCTGGTATCTGTTTTGAACTGTATTTCTGTTATGCTGTAATGTCTATTGTCTGTACAAGTCCCCTCTATAATTTGTAAAGCGCTGCGGAATATGTTGGCGCTATATAAATAAAAATTATTATTATTATTATTATTATTATTATTATTATTAAATTATTATTATTTGTAACATTAGATATTTTTACTATTGATGCTGCATTGGCAGCATCAATAGTAAAAAAGTTTGTCACACAGGGTTAATAGCAGAGTTACCGGAGTGCGTTACTCCGCGCTACGGTAATGCTGGCATTAACCCTGTTTGAGGGCTGACTGGAGGGGAGTATGGAGCGGGCACTGACTGCAGGTAGAAAAGAGCGGCCATTTTGCTGCCGGACTGTGCCCGTCGCTGATTGGTCGTGGCAGTTTTGCCACGACCAATCAGCGACTTGGATTTCCATGACAGAGGCCGCGGCCAATGAATATCCGTGACAGACAGAAAGACAGACAGACGGAAGTGACCCTTAGACAATTATATAGTAGATGTTGTATGTTCTGTTACATGTTTGCGTTTTGCTTTTGTTTGTTTTTTTCATATTCAACACATTAGCCGGATGACGGGACTACTACTGTCCCATCACTGGCTAATGTGTCAATCACTGTAGCAGGCATAGCCCGATGGGACTTGTAGTCGGACGATGCCCATACACACACACCCCCCCAACAGCCCCACACAGACCCCCAGCAGCCCACACAGACCCACACACGCAGTCTCCACCCACACACTTCCATCCGCCCGATCTGCAGCGTTTCCCCCACAGAAACGCTGCAGATCCGCACAAAATTGACATGCTGAGGAAAAAACAACGCTCCGTTTCCGTGCGTTTTTTTACGCAGCATGTGCACAGTGGATTGGGTTTTCCATAGGTTTACATGGTACTGTAAACCGTATGGAAAACTACTGCAGATCCGCAGCGTCAAAAACACCGCGGATCCCGGTAAAAACCGCAACGTGTGAACATGGCCTAACAGTTTTTTTCCATTTTCCTGCTCAGCGACAAATCAGCGACGGGCACAGTCCGGCCGCGAATTCGCCCCTTCCTACTCTATGTCAGTGCCCCCTCCAGTCAGCTCTCACACAGGGTTAATGGCTGCGTTACACCGCGCTATGCCGTGGTGTAACGCAGTCAGTTAACGCTGCTATTAACCCTGTGTGACCAACTTTTTACTATTGATGCTGCCTATGCAGCATCATTAGTAAAAAGATCTAATGTCAAAAATAAGAAAATAAAAAATCATTATATACTCACCTTCCGGCCCTTTCCGGCTCCTCGTGACGCTCCGGGCCATCTATTGCGGTCTCGCAAAGAGACCGCTACGTCATCATCTCGTGAGACCGCAATGCATTCTTGGGACCGGAGCGTCGCGAGGAGCATCGCTAAACGCCTCGCCTGGATCCGGGGGCTGACGGAAGGTGAGTATATAACTTTTTTATTTTAATTCTTTTTTTTTTTTTTTAACAGGGATATGGTTGCCCACATTGCTATATACTACATGGGCTGTGTTATATACTGCGTGAGCTGTGCTATATACTGCGTGAGCTGTGCTATATACTACGTGAGCTGTGCAATATATTACGTTGCTGGGCAATATATGCTGTATGAGCTGTGCTATATACTACGTGGACTGTGCTATATACTACGTAGCTGTGCAATATACATGGCTGGGCAATATACTACGTGGCTGTGCTATATACTATGTGGCTGTATTGCCTGCACAAGGCAATCTTGCCTTGCGCAGGCGTGTACTATGGAGGACAGAGAATGAACTTCAATCCAATATTGCAGCCAGCATGCAGCCAGCGGGTAAGGAAAGGGTGAATCAAACACCCGAAAACCACGCCCCTATGGCTGAAAATTGTTCCCTCCAAATTCAGGTGACAGAGTCCCTTTAAAGAGGGGGGCCCACTGAGACTCTCACCCGGAGCCCTCAAAAACCTGGAGACTGCCCTGGCTTCACTGATTGGTCACGCTGTTGTGAGTTCTGTTTTTGGGCTCCCTCTGGTGGTTACTGATGGTACTGGGTGATTTGTGTTCTGGTGTCCACCTGTTCTATTAGGATTTGGGAGTTTCCTATTTAACCGGGCTTTCTTGTCATTTCCCCGCCGGCTATCAAGGTTATCAGAGTTTTTTGTTACCTCAGCTTCTGGCTTCAGTAATCTTCAGGACAAGCTAAGTTTTGATTTTCTTGTTCCACGTTTTGCTTTATTTTTGTCTTGTCCAGCTTGCATATAATTGTCTCTTTGCTGCTGGTTGCTTTAGTGGGCTGTAATTGCTCCTCATGTTCCATGAGTTGGCACATGAGTTCAAGTAATTACAGGATGGTTTTTTGAAGGGTTTTTTGCTGACCGCGCAGTTTACTTTTGTATCCTCTGCTATCTAGTTTTAGCGGGCCTCATTTTGCTGAATCTGTTTTCATACTGTGTATGTGCCTTCCTCTCATTTCACCGTCATTATATGTGGGGGGCTGCTATTTCTCTGGGGTATTTCTCTGGAGGCAAGAGAGGTCTGTGTTTCTTCTAATAGGGGAAGTTAGATCTTCGGCTGGTGCGAGACGTCTAGGATCAACGTAGGCACGTTCCCCGGCTATTGTTATTTGTGTGTTCAGGTTTAGGGTCGCGGTCAGCTCAGGTTCCATCACCCTAGAGCTCGTTGGTGCTTGTCCTTTTGTGATTCCCTGCCATTGGAATCATGACAGTATAGCCGGCCAAAATGTTTGGGCTGAAGTAGGAGGAAAAGTAGTCTGAGGAAGTTTTTTTTTTTTTTTTCTCTCTCCTCTGAGGTTGCTGCCTAGCCTTAATTGCAGCCAGGCTGATTTTTTTTTTTCCTCCTCTTAATCCTTGAATGGCTCTGACCTTAGCTGTTTATCATGGACGTCCAGAGTTTAGCTTCCAGCTTGAATAATCTTGCTGCTAAGGTTCAAAATATACAAGATTTTGTTGTACATGCTCCTATGTCTGAACCTAGAATTCCTATTCCAGAGTTCTTTGCTGGAGATAGATCTAGTTTTCTGAATTTTAGGAACAATTGCAAGCTGTTCCTTTCTTTGAAATCTCGCTCTTCTGGAGACCCTGCTCAGCAGGTTAAGATTATTATATCTTTCCTGCGGGGTGACCCTCAAAATTGGGCATTTGCATTGGCACCAGGGGATCCTGCGTTGCTTAATGTGGATGCGTTTTTTCTGGCATTGGGTTTGCTCTATGAGGAACCTAACCAGGAGATTCAGGCTGAAAAAGCTTTATTAGCTCTCTCTCAGGGGCAAGATGAAGCAGAAATATATTGTCAAAAATTTCGGAAATGGTCAGTGCTTACTCAGTGGAATGAGTGCGCCCTGGCTGCAAAGTTCAGAGATGGCCTTTCTGAGGCCATTAAAGATGTTATGGTGGGGTTCCCTGCGCCTACGGGTCTGAATGAGTCTATGACTATGGCTATTCAGATTGATCGGCGTTTACGGGAGCGCAAACCTGTGCACCATTTGGCGGTGTCTTCTGAACAGGCACTTGAGACAATGCAATGTGATAGAGTTCAGTCTAGAAGTGAACGGCAAAACTATAGGCGGAAAAATGGGTTGTGCTTTTATTGTGGTGATTCAGCTCATGTTATATCAGCATGCTCTAAACGCACAAAAAAGGTTGATAAGTCTGTTGCCATTAGTACGTTACAGTCTAAGTTCATTCTGTCTGTGACTCTGATTTGCTCATTATCATCCATTTCCGTCGATGCCTATGTAGATTCAGGCGCTGCCCTGAGTCTTATGGATTGGTCATTTGCCAAGCGATGTGGGTTTAGTCTTGAGCCTCTGGAAGTCCCTATTCCTTTGAAGGGAATTGACTCTACAACTTTAGCTATGAATAAACCTCAGTACTGGACACAAGTGACCATGCGTATGACTCCCGTTCATCAGGAGGTGATTCGCTTCCTGGTATTGTATAATTTACATGATGTTCTAGTACTTGGTCTGCCATGGTTACAAACTCATAATCCAGTTCTTGACTGGAAAACAATGTCTGTGTTAAGCTGGGGATGTCAGGGGGTTCATGATGATGCACCTCCGATTTCTATCGCTTCATCTACTCCTTCTGAGGTTCCTGTATTTTTGTCTGATTATCGGGATGTTTTTGAGGAGCCTAAGCTCAGTTCGCTTCCTCCTCACAGAGATTGCGATTGTGCTATAGATTTAATTCCTGGTAGTAAATTTCCTAAAGGTCGTTTGTTCAATCTGTCAGTGCCAGAGCATACTGCTATGCGGGATTATGTTAAGGAGTCCTTGGAAAAGGGACATATCCGTCCATATTCGTCCCCTTTGGGAGCAGGTTTTTTTTTTCGTGGCCAAAAAAGATGGGTCCTTGAGGCCTTGTATAGATTATCATCTTTTGAATAAGATTACCGTAAAATATCAGTATCCTTTGCCATTGTTGACTGATTTGTTTGCTCGCATTAAGGGGGCTAAATGGTTCACTAAGATTGATCTTCGGGGTGCGTATAATCTTATACGAATAAAGCAAGGTGATGAGTGGAAAACCGCATTTAATACGCCTGAGGGCCATTTTGAGTATTTGGTAATGCCTTTCGGACTTTCTAATGCTCCTTCAGTCTTCCAGTCCTTTATGCACGATATTTTCCGTGAATATCTGGATAAATTTATGATTGTGTATTTGGATGATATTTTGTTTTTTTCTGATGACTGGGAGTCTCATGTTCAGCAGGTCAGGAAGGTGTTTCAGGTCCTGCGGGCTAATTCCTTGTTTGTAAAGGGCTCAAAGTGTCTCTTTGGAGTCCAGAAGATTTCTTTCTTGGGGTATATTTTTTCCCCTTCTACTATTGAGATGGATCCCGTCAAGGTTCGGGCTATTTGTGACTGGACGCAGCCTGCATCTCTTAAGAGTCTGCAGAAGTTCTTAGGCTTTGCTAATTTCTATCGTCGTTTTATAACTAATTTTCCTAGTGTTGTTAAGCCTTTGACGGATTTGACTAAGAAGGGTGCTGATGTTGCTGATTGGTCTCCTGCGGCAGTGGAGGCCTTTCGGGAACTTAAATGCCGGTTTTCTTCTGCTCCTGTGTTGCGTCAGCCTGATGTTTCGCTTCCTTTTCCAAGTTGAGGTTGATGCTTCCGAGATTGGAGCGGGGGCGGTTTTGTCACAGAGAAGCTCCGATTGCTCGGTGATGAAGCCATGTGCGTTCTTTTCTAGAAAATTTTCGCCCGCTGAGCGGAATTATGATGTGGGTAATCGGGAACTTTTGGCCATGAAGTGGGCATTTGAGGAGTGGCGTCATTGGCTGGAGGGTGCTAGACATCGTGTGGTGGTCTTGACTGATCACAAAAATCTGATTTACCTTGAGTCTGCCAGGCGTCTGAATCCTAGACAGGCTCGTTGGTCACTGTTTTTCTCTCGTTTCAATTTTGTGGTTTCATACCTGCCAGGTTCAAAGAATGTGAAGGCGGATGCTCTTTCTAGGAGTTTTGTGCCTGACTCCCCTGGAAATTCTGAGCCCACTGGTATCCTTAGGGATGGGGTGATTTTGTCGGCCGTCTTCCCAGACTTGCGACGTGCTTTGCAGGAGTTTCAGGCGGGTAAACCTGATCGTTGTCCGCCTGAGAGACTGTTTGTTCCGGATAGTTGGACCAGTAGAGTCATCTCCGAGGTCCATTCTTCTGCGTTGGCAGGTCATCCTGGAATATTTGGTACTAGAGACTTGGTGGCCAGGTCTTTTTGGTGGCCTTCCTTGTCGAGGGATGTGCGTTCTTTTGTGCAGTCTTGTGAGGTTTGTGCTCGGGCTAAGCCTTGCTGTTCTCGAGCCAGTGGATTGTTGTCACCTTTGCCTATCCCGAAGAGGCCTTGGACGCACATTTCCATGGACTTTATTTCGGATCTCCCTGTCTCTCAAAAAATGTCTGTCATCTGGGTTGTGTGTGACCGCTTTTCTAAAATGGTTCATCTTGTACCCTTGCCTAAGTTGCCTTCCTCCTCTGAGTTGGTCCCTCTGTTTTTCCAGAACGTGGTTCGTTTGCATGGGATTCCGGAGAACATCGTTTCTGACAGGGGATCCCAGTTTGTGTCTAGATTTTGGCGGACGTTCTGTGCTAAGATGGGCATTGATTTGTCCTTTTCGTCTGCATTCCATCCTCAGACGAATGGCCAGACGGAGCGAACTAATCAGACCTTGGAAACTTATTTGAGGTGTTTTGTTTCTGCTGATCAGGATGACTGGGTTACCTTTTTGCCGCTGGCCGAGTTTGCCCTTAATAATCGGGCTAGTTCTGCTACCTTGGTTTCTCCTTTCTTTTGTAATTCGGGGTTTCATCCTCGTTTTTCCTCTGGTCAGGTGGAGCCTTCTGATTATCCTGGAGTGGACATGGTGGTGGATGGGTTGCATCGGATTTGGAGTCATGTGGTGGACAATTTGAAGTTGTCCCAGGAGAAGGCTCAGCAGTTTGCTAATCGCCGTCGCCGCGTGGGTCCTCGACTTCGTGTTGGGGACTTGGTGTGGTTGTCTTCTCGTTTTGTTCCTATGAAGGTCTCTTCTCCTAAGTTCAAGCCTCGGTTCATCGGTCCTTATAGGATCTTGGAAATTCTTAACCCTGTGTCGTTTCGTTTGGATCTCCCGGCATCGTTTGCTATTCATAATGTGTTCCATCGGTCGTTGTTGCGGAGGTATGAGGTACCTGTTGTTCCTTCGCTTGAGCCTCCTGCTCCGGTGCTGGTGGAGGGAGAATTGGAGTATGTTGTGGAGAAGATCTTGGATTCTCGTGTTTCCAGACGGAAACTCCAGTATTTGGTCAGGTGGAAGGGTTATGGTCAGGAGGATAATTCTTGGGTGGTTGCCTCTGATGTTCATGCTGATGATTTGGTCCGCGCTTTTCATAGGGCTCATCCTGGTCGCCCTGGTGGTTCTCGTGAGGGTTCGGTGACCCCTCCTCAAGGGGGGGGTACTGTTGTGAGTTCTGTTTTTGGGCTCCCTCTGGTGGTTACTGATGGTACTGGGTGATTTGTGTTCTGGTGTCCACCTGTTCTATTAGGATTTGGGAGTTTCCTATTTAACCGGGCTTTCTTGTCATTTCCCCGCCGGCTATCAAGGTTATCAGAGTTTTTTGTTACCTCAGCTTCTGGCTTCAGTAATCTTCAGGACAAGCTAAGTTTTGATTTTCTTGTTCCACGTTTTGCTTTATTTTTGTCTTGTCCAGCTTGCATATAATTGTCTCTTTGCTGCTGGTTGCTTTAGTGGGCTGTAATTGCTCCTCATGTTCCATGAGTTGGCACATGAGTTCAAGTAATTACAGGATGGTTTTTTGAAGGGTTTTTTGCTGACCGCGCAGTTTACTTTTGTATCCTCTGCTATCTAGTTTTAGCAGGCCTCATTTTGCTGAATCTGTTTTCATACTGTGTATGTGCCTTCCTCTCATTTCACCATCATTATATGTGGGGGGCTGCTATTTCTGTGGGGTATTTCTCTGGAGGCAAGAGAGGTCTGTGTTTCTTCTAATAGGGGAAGTTAGATCTTCGGCTGGTGCGAGACGTCTAGGATCAACGTAGGCACGTTCCCCGGCTATTGTTATTTGTGTGTTCAGGTTTAGGGTCGCGGTCAGCTCAGGTTCCATCACCCTAGAGCTCGTTGGTGCTTGTCCTTTTGTGATTCCCTGCCATTGCAATCATGACATCACGCCCGGCCGCGAACAATCAACGACAGGCGCAGTCCAGCCGCGAATTGGTGGGGAATTTGAGCCATGCTTCGCTAATTGGTCGCGCCCAGCCGGCCAAATCCTGTGTATAAATTGCATCATTCTGAAAACTTCAGAAATAAACTTCATACATATTCTAGAATACCTGATGCTTTAGAATCGGGCCACTATCTAGTATTACATAAATACAGCCAGTCTGCTCGCAGGCACAAATGTGAATGACAGATGGACATAAAAGATAGATCTCCAAGCACTGCTTGACCCAGAAACTGTTAGTACATGATATCTATTTATATAATTGCCTTATATTGTCTGTCATCCACTTCCGTCTGGACATCCTCGAATCCCACAATCCACTGCCCCGCACCGGAAGTTCGCCGACCACCATATTGGAATACCCAACTGATGAGTATTCCAATATGGCACCCGCTGGTGGTACAAGACCCTTGCACAGTACCACCAGCGGGTCATCGCCGGACCCCCTGCTGCGACAGGGCTGCAGAGGAAGAGAGCTGGACTGTGGGTGGAGAGCGTGTTTGCGGAAGAAGAGAGCGTGATGGCAGGTGGAGAGCGGGGCTGTTAAGGGAGAGAGCAGGAGGAGGGTGGAGAGCTTGGCTGCTGAGGTAGAGAGAAGAATGGACAGTGGACACAGGGGCTGCGGAGGGACAGAGCGGGATGGCGAGTGGAGAGCGGGACGGCGGGTGGAGAGCGGGACGACGAGTGGAGCGAGGCTGCGGAGGGAGAGTGCCAGACGGCCAGTGGAGAGTGGGGCTGCTGAGGGGGAGAGTGGGGCTGTGGAGGGAGAATGCGGGACGGCGATTGTGGAGTGGGGCTGCAGAAGGAGAGATCACGACGGTGAATGGACAGCTGGGCAGCGGAGGAAGACAGCGGGGCTGCTAATGGAGAAAGCAGGACGGCCAGTTGACACAAGGTATGTGAAAGAACACAGCGGGACGGTGGATGGACAGCGGGGCTGCTGAGAGAGAATGCGGGACGGTGGGTGGAGAGCTGGGCTTTGGAGGGACATAACGGGACGGCGAGTGGAGAGCGGGGCTGCACACATGGGAGCAGAGATTCTCAATGCTGCAAAGCTTTCCCCCATCGCAACATTACCGCCCTCCTGATGCGATAGCATCGGGCCTCTATCTAGTGGGTATATAAGGACGGGTCAGGCAATGGGGCCGTAACCCTGAAGGACGGCGTCCTTCGAAACGCATTGGTTGACCCTTTCGCGCACCCGTCCGGTAATTCCCACGCCACAGTCTCGGCATCGCTTCCAGCCGAAGCAAGCCATCAGCCATCTCTGTGCACCCTGGAGTATCGCTACTACAGGAGGAGAACCTTGAACCCACGGTACGATACACCTTCATCCCCCTGACATCTGTGAGTGCCAGTGTCTCTCCTTCCACTTTCTCGACTAATATACAGTACAGTAAATGTGTTTACTTGTGTTATCTTTGTCTAATATTTACATTTGTTTGGTGATGTGAAACATTTGTGTGAGAAACATGCAAAAGAATAGGAAATCAGGAAGGGGCAAACACTTTCACCCAACTGTAGGTTATACAGGAGACTACCGTATATGCAGATAATACAGTATGTAATGCTCTTGTGTGCCTGTACGTTTCACTGTTAGTAAAATAAGTATGACCATCAGTAAATAGTTTTTTTTATTTCCGCTACATATTTGGATTTATCTAAAGTCATTTTATCAGTGTAACCCTCAGAGATAATTATATATGAAAGGAGAGATGGGACAGGCCATAGCCATTACCAGGGGATGATGTCAATTAGAGGATTAAATTCCTCCCTGGACCACTTGTACCTTATCTGACCTTTCCTTTCTGGAAGGTACCACTAGACAACATGGCTGTGTCTAGTCATCACATTTCTGAGCATAAATAAATACATTGGAATAAGTCCTTCAAATAAATAAAATTGAGTGATTTACACATATTTGTGTTGTAAATAAGGACATTACAGAAGGTCCAAGTAATTGTGGCCTCCTAGCACAGCAACTGAAAGGAAGAAATAGATGAGTAAAGTATTGACTGTCCTTACTGGCTGCTTTGTAGATAGGATATGTACAGACTGTATCCAGAGCAAAAAAAAAAAAAGGAAGAAAAAAAAAAAAAAGTACCGCCCATCAGGTCAATAGTAGAATACATATAGTTTTTAACCCCTTCACCCCAAAGCCTGTTTTCACCTAAGTGACAGGGCCAATTTTTACAATTCTGACCACTGTCACTTTATGAGGTCATAACTCTGAAACGCTTCAACGGATCCTGATGATTCTGACACTGTTTTCTCGTGACATATTGTACTTCATGATAGTGGTAAAACTTCTTCGATATGACTTGCATTTATTTGTGAAAAAAACAAAAATTTGTCGGAAATTATGAAAATTTAGCAATTTTCAAACTCTTAGTTTTTATGCCCCTAAATTAGAGAGTTATATCACATAATATAGTTAACCCCTTCCCGACCCATGACGCCACGTAGGCGTCATGAAAGTCGGTGCCATTCCGACCCATGACGCCTATGCGGCGTCATGGAAAGATCGCGTCCCTGCAGATCGGGTGAAAGGGTTAACTCCCATTTCACCCGATCTGCAGGGACAGGGGGAGTGGTAGTTTAGCCCAGGGGGGGTGGCTTCACCCCCTCGTGGCTACGATCGCTCTGATTGGCTGTTGAAAGTGAAACTGCCAATCAGAGCGATTTGTAATATTTCACCCATTATAACGGGTGAAATATTACAATCCAGCCATGGCCGATGCTGAAATATCATCGGCCATGGCTGGAAATACTAGTGTGCCCCCACCCCACCCCTCCGATCGCCCCCCCACCCCCCCGATCTGGCCGGTACACTGCTCCGGCTCCCCTCCGTCCAGTGCTCCGCTCCCCCCCGTGCTCGTGTCCGCTCCCCCCGTGCTCCAATCACCCCCCCGTGCTCCAATCACCCCCCCTGCACTCCGATCCACCCCCCCCGTGCTCCGTTCCACCCCCCGTGCTCCATTCCAGCCCCCCGTGCTCCGTTCCACGCCCCCCGCGCTCCGTTCCACCCCTCCCGCACTCCGATTCCCCCCCCCGTGCTCCGATCCCCCCCCCCGTGGTCCCCCCCCACCCTATCATACTTACCGATCCAGCCGTGGTCCCGTCCGTCTTCTCCCGGGCGCCGCCATCTTCCAAAATGGCGGGCGCATGCGCAGTGCGCCCGCCGAATCTGCCGGCCGGCAGATTCGTTCCAAAGTGCATTTTGATCACTGAGATATAATCTATCTCAGTGATCAAAATAAAAAAAATAATAAATGACCCCCCCCCCCTCTGTCACCCCCATAGGTAGGGACAATAAAAAAATAAAGAATTTTTTTTTTTTCCACTAATGTTAGAATAGGGTTAGGGTTAGGGGTAGGGTTAGGGTTAGGGGTAGGGTTAGGGTTAAGGTTAGGGCTAGGGGTAGGGTTAGGGTTAGGGGTAGGGTTAGGGGTAGGGTTAGGGTTAGGGGTAGGGTTAGGGGTAGGGTTAAGGTTAGGGGTAGGGTTAGGGCTAGGGTTAGGGCTAGGGTTAGGGTTAGGAATGTGCACACGTATTCTGGTCCTCTGCGGATTTTTCCGCTGCGGATAAACCGCTGCGGATTTATGGCGGATTTACCGCTTTTTTTCTGCGCATTTCACTGCGGTTTTACAATTGCGATTTTCTATTGGAGCAGTTGTAAAACCGCTGCGGAATCCGCACAAAGAAGTGACATGCTGCGGAATGTAAACCGCTGCGTTTCCGTGCAGTTTTTCCGCAGCATGTGTACAGCGATTTTTGTTTCCCATAGGTTTACATTGAACTGTAAACTCATGGGAAACTGCTGCGGATCCGCAGCGTTTTCCGCAGCGTGTGCACATACCTTTAGAATTAGGCTATGTGCACACGGTGCGGATTTGGCTGCGGATTCGCAGCAGTGTTCCATCAGGTTTACAGTACCATGTAAACATATGAAAAATCAAATCCGCTGTGCCCATGGTGCGGAAAATACCGCGCGGGAACGCTGCGTTGTATTTTCCGCAGCATGTCAATTCTTTGTGCGGATTCCGCAGCGTTTTACACCTGTTCCTCAATAGGAATCCGCAGGTGAAATCCGCACAAAAAACACTGGAAATCCGCGGAAAATCCGCAGGTAAAACGCAGTGCCTTTTACCCGCAGATTTTTCAAAAATGGTGCGGAAATATCTCACACGAATCCGCAACGTGGGCACATAGCCTTAGGGTTAGGGTTGGAATTAGGGTTGTGATTAGGGTTAGGGGTGTGTTGGGGTTAGTGTTGTGGTTAGGGGTGTGTTGGGGTTAGGGTTGTGATTAGGATTATGGCTACAGTTGGGATTAGGGTTAGGGGTGTGTTGGGGTTAGTGTTGGAGTTAGAATTGAGGGGTTACCACTGTTTAGGCACATCAGGGGTCTCCAAACGCAACATGGCGCCACCATTGATTCCAGCCAATCTCGTATTCAAAAAGTCAAATGGTGCTCCCTCACTTCCGAGCCCTGACGTGTGCCCAAACAGTGGTTTACCCCCACATATGGGGTACCAGCATACTCAGGACAAACTGCGCAACAATTACTGGGGTCCAATTTCTCCTGTTACCCTTGTGAATCTAAAAAAATGCTTGCTAAAACATAATTTTTGAGGAAAGAAAAATGATTTTTTATTTTCACGGCTCTGCGTTGTAAACGTCTGTGAAGCACTTGGGGGTTCAAAGTGCTCACCACATATCTAGATAAGTTCCTTGGGGGGTCTAGTTTCTAAAATGGGGTCACTTGTGGGGGGTCTCTACTGTTTAGGCACACCAGGGGCTCTGCAAACGCAACGTGACACCCGCAGACCATTCCATCAAAGTCTGCATTTCAAAAGTCACTACTTCCCTTCTGAGCCCCGACGTGTGCCCAAACAGTGGTTTACCCCCACATATGGGGTATCAGCGTACTCAGGAGAAACTGCACAACAACTTTTGGGGTCCAATTTCTCCTGTAACCCTTGGGAAAATAAAAAATTCTGGGCTAAATAATTATTTTTGAGGAAAGAAAACGTATTTATTATTTTCACGGCTCTGCATTATAAACTTCTATGAAGCACTTGGGGGTTCAAAGTGCTCACCACACATCTAGATAAGTTCCTTTCAGGGTCTAGTTTCCAAAATGGGGTCACTTGTGGGGGGTTTCTACTGTTTAGGCACATCAGGGGCTCTGCAAACGCAACGTGACGCCCGCAGAGCATTCCATCAAAGTCTGCATTTCAAAACGTCACTACTTCAATTCCAAGCCCCGGCATGTGCCCAAACAGTAGTTTACCCCCACATATGGGGTATCACCGTACTCAGGAGAAACTGGACAACAAATATTGGGGTCAAATTTCTCCTGTTACCCTTGGGAAAATTAAAAAATTCTGGGCTAAATAATTATTTTTGAGGAAAGAAAACGTATTTATTATTTTCACGGCTCTGCATTATAAACTTCTATGAAGCACTTGGGGGTTCAAAGTGCTCACCACACATCTAGATAAGTTCCTTTGGGGGTCTAGTTTCCAAAATGGGGTCACTTGTGGGGGGTTTCTACTGTTAAGCCACATCAGGGGCTCTGCAAACGCAACGTGACGCCCACAGAGCATTCCATCAAAGTCTGCATTTCAAAACGTCACTACTTCACTTCCGAGCCCCGGCATGTGCCCAAACAGTGATTTACCCCCACATATGGGGTATCAGCGTACTCAGGAGAAACTGGACAACAACTTTTGGGGTCAAATTTCTCCTGTTACCCTTGGGAAAATAAAAAATTGCAGGCTAAAAGATCATTTTTGAGAAAATAATTTTTTTTTTTTTTTTCATGGCTCTGCGTTATAAACTTCTGTGAAGCACTTGGGGGTTCAAAGTCCTCACCACACATCTAGATTAGTTCCTTTGGGGGTCTAGTTTCCAAAATGGTGTCATTTCTGGGGGATCTCCAATGTTTAAGCACACAGGGGCTCTCCAAACGTGACATGGTGTCCGCTAATGATTGGAGCTAATTTTCCATTTAAAAAGCCAAATGGCGTGCCATCCCTTCCGAGCCCTGCCGTGCGCCCAAACAGTGGTTTACCCCCACATATGGGGTATCAGCGTACTCAGGACAAACTGGACAACAATATTTGGGGTCCAATTTCTCCCATTATCCTTGGCAAAATAGGAAATTCCAGGCTAAAAAATCATTTTTGAGGAAAGAAAAATTATTTTTTATTTTCATGGCTCTGCGTTATAAACTTCTGTGAAGCACCTGGGGGTTTAAAGTGCTCAATATGCATCTAGATAAGTTCCTTGGGGGGTCTAGTTTCCAAAATGGGGTCACTTGTGGGGGAGCTCCAATGTTTAGGCACACAGGGGGCTCTCCAAACGCGACATGGTGTCCGCTAACAATTGGAGCTAATTTTCCATTCAAAAAGTCAAATGGCGCGCCTTCCCTTCCGAGCCCTGCCGTGTGCCCAAACAGTGGTTTACCCCCACATATGAGGTATCGGCGTACTCGGGAGAAATTGCCCAACAAATTTTATGATCCATTTTATCCTACTGCCCATGTGAAAATGAAAAAATTGAGGCGAAAATAATTTTTTTGTGAAAAAAAAGTACTTTTTCATTTTTACAGATCAATTTGTGAAGCACCTGAGGGTTTAAAGTGCTCACTAGGCATCTAAATAAGTTCCCTGGGGGGTCTAGTTTCCAAAATGGGGTCACTTGTGGGGGAGCGCCAATGTTTAGGCACACAGGAGCTATCCAAACGCGACATGGTGTCCGCTAACGATGGAAATAATTTTTCATTCAAAAAGTCAAATGGCGCTCCTTCCCTTCCGAGCCTTACCATGTGCCCAAACAGTGGTTTACCCCCACATGTGAGGTATTGGTGTACTCAGGAGAAATTGCCCAACACATTTTAGGATCCATTTTATCCTGTTGCCCATGTGAAAATGAAAAAATTGAGGCTAAAAGAATTTTTTTGTGAAAAAAAAGTACTTTTTCATTTTTACGGATCAATTTGTGAAGCACCTGGGGGTTCAAAGTGCTCACTATGCATCTAGATAAGTTCCTTGGGGCGTCTAGTTTCCAAAATGGGGTCACTTGTGGGGGAGCTCCAATTTTTAGGCACACGGGGGCTCTCCAAACGTGACATGGTGTCCGCTAAAGAGTGGAGCCAATTTTTGATTCAAAAAGTCAAATGGCGCTCCTTCCCTTCCAAGCCCTGCCGTGCGCCCAAACAGTGGTTTACCCCCACATATGAGGTATCAGCGTACTCAGGACAAATTGGACAACAACTTTCGTGGTTCAGTTTCTCCTTTTACCATTGGGAAAATAAAAAAATTGTTGCTAAAAGATAATTTTTGTGACTAAAAAGTTAAATGTTCATTTTTTCCTTCCATGTTGCTTCTGCTGCTGTGAAGCACCTGAAGGGTTAATAAACTTCTTGAATGTGGTTTTGAGTACCTTGAGGGGTGCAGTTTTTAGAATGGTGTCACTTTTGGGTATTTTCAGCCATATAGACCCCTCAAACTGACTTCAAATGTGAGGTGGTCCCTAAAAAAAATGGTTTTGTAAATTTCGTTGTAAAAATGACAAATCGCTGGTCAAATTTTAACCCTTATAACTTCCTAACAAAAAAAAATTTTGTTTCCAAAATTGTGCTGATGTAAAGTAAACATGTGGGAAATGTTATTTATTAACTATTTTGTGTCACATATCTCTCTGGTTTAACAGAATAAAAATTCAAAATGTGAAAATTGCGAAATTTTCAAAATTTTCGCCAAATTTCCGTGTTTATCACAAATAAATGCAGAATTTATTGACCTAAATTTACCACTAACATGAAGCCCAATATGTCACGAAAAAACAATCTCAGAACCGCTAGGATCCGTTGAAGCGTTCCTGAGTTATTACCTCATAAAGGGACACTGGTCAGAATTGCAAAAAACGGCAAGGTCTTTAAGGTCAAAATAGGCTGGGTCTTGAAGGGGTTAATAAACAACATTTCCCACATGTCTGCTTTACATCAGCACAATTTTGGAAACATAACTTTTTTTTGTTAGGACGTTATAAGGGTTAAAAGTTGACCAGCGATTTCTCATTTTTGCAACAAAATTTGCAAAACCATTTTTTTACGGACCACCTCACACTTGAAGTGACTTTGAGGGGTCTATATGACAGAAAATGCCCAAAAGTGACACCATTCTAAAAACTGCACCCCTCAAGGTACTCAAAACCACATTCAAAAAGTTTATTAACCCTTCAGGTGCTTCACAGGAATTTTTTGAATGTTTAAAAAAATTGAACATTTTACTTTTTTTTCACAAAATTTTTACTTCAGGTCCAATTTGTTTCATTTTACCAAGGGTAACAGGAGAAATTGGACCACAAAATTCGTTGTACAATTTGTCCTGAGTACGCCGATACCCCATATGTGGGGGTAAACCACTGTTTGGGCACATGGCAGAGCTCGGAAGGGAAGGAGCGCCATTTGACTTTTCAATGCAAGATTTGCTGGAATTGAGATCGGAGCCCATGTCACGATTGGAGAGCCCCTGATGTGCCTAAACAGTGGAAACCCCCACAAGTGACACCATTTTGGAAAGTAGACTCCCTAAGGAACTAATCTAGATGTGTGGTGAGCACTTTGAACCTCCAAGTGCTTCACAGAAGTTTATAATGTAGAGCCGTAAAAAAAAATTTTTTATTAATTTTCACAAAAAATGATCTTTTTGCCCCAAATGTTTTATTTTCCCAAGGGTAAAAGGATAAATTGGACCCCAAAAGTTGTTGTGCAATTTGTCCTGAGTACGTCGATACTTCATATATGGGGATAAACCACTGTTTGAGCGCATGGCAGAGCTCGGAAGGGAAGGAGTGCCATTTGACTTTTCAATGCAAAATTGGCTGGAATTGAGATCTGACGCCATGTCGCATTTGGAGAGCCCCTGACGTGCCTTAACAGTGGAAACCCCCCACAAGTGACCCCATTTTGGAAAGAAGACCCCCTAAGGAACTTATCTAGATGTGTGGTGAGCACTTTTAACCCCCAATTGTTTCACTAAAGTTTAGAATGTAGCATTGTGAAAATTAAAAAATCATTATTTCTTTCCACAGAATGATGTTTTAGCCCGCAATTTTTTTTTCCCAAGGGTAACAGGAGAAATTGGACCCCAAAAGTTGTTGTCCAACTTGTCCTGAGAACGCTGATACCCCATATGTTGGGGGGAACCACTGTTTGGGTGCACGGCAGAGCTCTGAAGGGAAGGAGCGCCATTTGAAATGCAGACTTAGATGGATTGGTCTGTAGGCGTCATGTTGCATTTGCAGAGCCCCTGATGTACCTAAACAGTAGAAACCCCCCACAAGTGACCCCATATTGGAAACTAGACCCCCCAAGGAACTTATCTAGATATGTTGTGAGAGCTTTGAACCAACAAGTGTTTCACTACAGTTTATAACGCAGAGCCGTGAAAATAAAAAATATTTTTTTTTCCACGAAAATGATATTTTATCCCCTATGTTTTTATTTTCCCAAGGGTAACAGGACAAATTGGACCCCAAAAGTTGTTGTCCAACTTGTCCTGAGAACGCTGATACCCCATATGTTGGGGGGAACCACTGTTTGGGTGCACGGCAGAGCTCGAAAGGGAAGGAGCGCCATTTGAAATGCAGACTTAGATGGATTGGTCTGCAGGCGTCATGTTGCATTTGCAGAGCCCCTGATGTACCTAAACAGTAGAAACCCCCCACAAGTGACCCCATATTGGAAACTAGACCCCCAAAGGAACTTATCTAGATGTGTTGTGAGAGCTTTGAACCAACAAGTGTTTCACTACAGTTTATAACGCAGAGCTGTGAAAATAAAAAATATTTTTTTTTCCACGAAAATGATATTTTATCCCCTATGTTTTTATTTTCCCAAGGGTAACAGGACAAATTGGACCCCAAAAGTTGTTGTCCAACTTGTCCTGAGAACGCTGATACCCCATATGTTGGGGGGAACCACTGTTTGGGCACACAGGAGAACTCGGAAGGGAAGGAGCCCTGTTTTACTTTTTCAAAGCAGAATTGGCTGGAATAGAGATCGGACGCCATGTCGCGTTTGGAGAGCCCCTGATGTGCCTAAACAGTGGAACCCCCCAATTATAACTGAAACCCTAACCCCAACCCTAGCCCTAACCCTAACCCTAGCCCTAGCCCTAACCCTAGCCCTAACCCTAGCCCTAGCCCTAACCCTAGCACTAATGGGAAAATGGAAATAAATACATTTTTTTAAATTTTATTATTTTTCCCTAACTAAGGGGGTGATGAAGGGGGGTTTGATTTACTTTTATAGCGTTTTTTTGGCGGATTTTTATGATTGGCAGCTGTCACCCACTAAAAGACGCTTTTTATTGCAAAAAATAGTTTTTGCATCACCACATTTTGAGAGCTATAATTTATCCATATTTTGGCCCACAGAGTCATATGAGGTCTTGTTTTTTGCGGGACGAGTTGACGTTTTTATTGGTAACATTTTCGGGCAGATGACATTTTTTGATCGCTTTTTATTCCGATTTTTGGGAGGCGGAATGAACAAAAACCAGCTATTCCTGAATTTCTTTTAGGGGGGGCGTTTATACCGTTTCACGTGTGGTAAAATGGATAAAGCAGTTTTATTCTTCGGGTCAGTACGATTACAGCGATACCTCATTTCTGTAATTTTTTTTATGTTTTGGCGCTTTTACACAATAAAAACTATTTTATATAAAAAAATAATTGTTTTTGCATCGCATTATTCTGAGAGCTATAACTTTTTTATTTTTCTGCTGATGATGCTGTATGGCGGCTTTTTTTTTTGCGGGACAAGATGACGTTTTCAGCGGTACCATGGTTATTTATATCCGTCGTTTTGATCGCGTGTTATTCCACTTTTTGTTCGCCTGTATGATAATAAAGCGTTGTTTTTTGCCTTTTTTTTTTTTTTTTGCGGTGTTCACTGAAGGGGTTAGCTAGTGGGACAGTTTTATAGAGCGGGTCGTTACGGACGCGGCGATACCAAATATGTGTACATTTATTGTTTTTTTTTTATTTTTTACATAAATAAATGGATTTATTGGGAAATGTTTTTTTTTTTTTTTTGGGGGGGGGGGGGATTTTTTTTTATTTTTTTTTACACATTCTATTTTTTTTTTTTTTAACTTTCTAACATTGTCCCAGGGTGGGACATCTGTGTATTAGATCAGATCGTTGATCTGACACTGTGCATAGCACACTGTCAGATCAACGATCTGACAGGCAGCTTACCTGGCTTTCCAGCGCCTGTTCTCAGCAGGCGCCGGCTAGCCAGGTCACTTCATGACCCGGAAGGAGTCCGGTGGCCATCTTGGATCCGGGGACTCCTTCCGGGTCACCGGAGCAACGCGATCTCATTGCGTTGCTCCGGTGGGAGAGCGCAGGGAGCCCCCGTCCCTGCGCGATCCCCCTCTATGCCGCTGTCACTACTGACAGCGGCATCAGAGGGGTTAAATGCCCGCGATCGGCGATAGCGCCGATCGTGGGCATTGCTGCGGGGTGTCAGCTGTCATATACAGCTGACCCCCGCACCCGATCACCGCGGCGCTCAGCGCGAGACCGCGGTGATCGGTGCGCCGTACTAGTACTGCTGCGGTCTTAAAAAAAAATATTAAGACAAATGGCAAAATTACTAAGAACAAAGATGATGGACAAAGCTTACCTTCTCCCCCTCCCTGTACAGTAACCCCTGAACATAGAGCATGCAAAGCATACAGAAGTGAGTGGGACTTCCCAATCCACCAGCTTCCAAGTGGCTGATGTGATGCATATCTCTGTTCACAGAGCAAAACATCTACTCCCCAGCAATCAAGTACCAATAATGTACATAATATAACCATAGTATAACAAACCATCAAAAAAAAAAAAAAAAGGATTCTGAGCCTCTCTTGGGCAAAAAATATTAGCTCACACAATCCATTTAATAATTTTCAGTGGCTATTTAAAAAGGCAAGTAATATGCCAGTTCTTTTATTAGACATTGAGAGTTCACTGAATTGTATTTTTTTAAAATATACAAAAAAAAAATACAAAAACCCAAACAACCACATACACAGCTCAATCAGTTTAAAAGAAAATTTACTCATCTTCTCTAGGTCCACTGAGCTGGACCCATGGAAACAAACATTACTACATTCACACATCCGTGTCACCTTATATAGCTACTAGCTATTGAACCCGTTCTACGCCCGGGTGGCGAGCATTTATATTAGTATATGGTCTCCATCCTGTCATGTGCTGCACCATCCTGCGTCCCCATCCTGACATGTGCTGCTCCCATCCTGCGTCCCCATCCTGTCATGTGCTGCTCCATCCTGCGCCCCCGTCCTGTCATGTGCTGTTCCCATCCTGCACCCCCATTCTGTCATGTGCTGCTCCCATCCTGCGCCCCCATTCTGTCATGGGCTGTTCCCATCCTGCACCCCCATCCTGTCATGTGCTGCTCCATCCTGTGTCCCCATCCTGTCATGTGCTCCCATCCTGCACCCTCATCCTGTCATGTGCTCCCATCCTGCACCCCCATCCTGTCATGTGTGCGCCCCCATTCTGTCATATGCTGCTCCCATCGTGCACCCCCATTCTGTCATGTGCTGCTCCCATGGTGCGCAACCATTCTGTCATGTGCTGTTGCCATCCTGTGCCCCCATTCTGTTGTAATGTGCTGCACCCATTCTGCCTGTTCCTGTTTCCATTCTGCCATATGTTGCTCCCATCTTTCTCTCTCTGGCTCTACTGCCCGATTGCGGGTGGCTGTGCTGGGGGCGGCTGTGCGTGGCTGTGCTGGGGGCAGCTGTGCTGGGGGCGCTGTGTGTGGCTGTGCTGGGGGCGGCTGTGCGTGGCTGTGTTGGGGGCGCTGTGTGTGGCTGTGCTGGGGGAGGCTGTGCGTGGCTGTGCATGGGGCGGCTGTGCGTGGCTGTGCATGGGGCGGCTGTGCGTGGCTGTGCTGGGGGCTGCTGTGCGTGGCTGTGCATGGGGCGGCTGTGCTGGGGGCTGCTGTGCGTGGCTGTGCATGGGGCGGTTGTGCGTGGCTGTGCTGGGGGCGGCTGTGCGTGGCTGTGCTGGAGGCGGCTGTGCTTGGCTGTGCTGGGTGCGGCTGTGCGTGGCTGTGCTGGGGGCGGCTCTGCGTGGCTGTGCTGGGGCGGCTCTGCGTGGCTGTGCTGGGGGCGGCTGTGCGTGGCTGTGCTGGGGGCGGCTGTGCTGGGGGCGGCTGTGCGTGGCTGTGGCTGTGCTGGGGCGGCTGTGCGTGGCTGTGCTGGGGGCGGCTGTGCGTGGCTGTGGGTGTGCTGGGGGCGGCTGTGCGTGGCTATGCTGGAGTGGCTGTGCGTGGCTGTGCTGGGGCAGCTGTGCGTGGCTGTAGCTGTGGCTGCGCTGGGGCGGATGTGCTGGGGGCGGCTATGTCTGGCTGTGGCTGTGCTGGGGGCGGATGTGCTGCACCCATTCTGCCTGTTCCTGTTTCCATTCTGCCATATGTTGCTCCCATCTTTCTCTTTTTCTGGCTCTACTGCCCGATTGCGGGTGGCTGTGCTGGGGGCGGCTGTGCGTGGCTGTGCTGGGGGCAGCTGTGCTGGGGGCGCTGTGTGTGGCTGTGCTGGGGGCGGCTGTGCGTGGCTGTGTTGGGGGCGCTGTGTGTGGCTGTGCTGGGGGAGGCTGTGCGTGGCTGTGCATGGGGCGGCTGTGCGTGGCTGTGCATGGGGCGGCTGTGCGTGGCTGTGCTGGGGGCTGCTGTGCGTGGCTGTGCTGGGGGCGGCTGTGCTGGGGGCGGCTGTGCGTGGCTGTGCATGGGGCGGCTGTGCTGGGGGCTGCTGTGCGTGGCTGTGCATGGGGCGGTTGTGCGTGGCTGTGCTGGGGGCGGCTGTGCGTGGCTGTGCTGGAGGCGGCTGTGCTTGGCTGTGCTGGGTGCGGCTGTGCGTGGCTGTGCTGGGGGCGGCTCTGCGTGGCTGTGCTGGGGGCGGCTGTGCGTGGCTGTGCTGGGGGCGGCTGTGCGTGGCTGTGCTGGGGGCGGCTGTGCGTGGCTGTGCTGGGGGCGGCTGTGCTGGGGGCGGCTGTGCGTGGCTGTGGCTGTGCTGGGGCGGCTGTGCGTGGCTGTGCTGGGGGCGGCTGTGCGTGGCTGTGGGTGTGCTGGGGGCGGCTGTGCGTGGCTATGCTGGAGTGGCTGTGCGTGGCTGTGCTGGGGCAGCTGTGCGTGGCTGTAGCTGTGGCTGCGCTGGGGCGGATGTGCTGGGGGCGGCTATGTCTGGCTGTGGCTGTGCTGGGGGCGGATGTGCTGGGGGCGGCTGTGCTGGGGGCGGCTGTGAGTGGCTGTGCTGGGGCGGCTGTGCGTGGCTGTGCTGGAGGCGGCTGTGCGTGGCTGTGGCTGTGCTGGGGCGGCTGTGCGTGGCTGTGCTAGGGCGGCTGTGCGTGGCTGTGGCTGTGCTGGACGTGTAACACACGTACCGCACACAGACATTGTCCGTGTGCAGTCCGTGTGCCGTGCAGAAGACAGCGCTACATTAAGCGCTGTCCCCCCCACTGGTGCTGAAGCCGCGATTCATATGTTCCCTATCAAAACTAAAATCAAAACAAAATAACAAAATAACAAAATCAAAACTAGTGGACAAATATACTATACCACCAAAAGAGGAGTACAAAGTACTCACGGACCACTATGACACTGACAATATAAAACCAATAAAGTTTATTGAAAATTCATCTAAAACATATCAGTCAGAATTCCATATATAACAGTGGTAACTTATCAGCACCTATCACATAGCATTGTAAGTTTATATATATAAATAAATACTTATCCCATATGAAGCTCACAGAACATCCTTTAACCCCTTTACCACCAAGGGTGGTTTGCACGTTAATGACCAGGCCAATTTTTACAATTCTGACCACTGTCCCTTTATGAGGTTATAACTCTGGAAGGCTTCAACGGATCCCAGTGATTCTGACACTGTTTTCTCGTGACATATTGTACTTCTTGACAATGGTAAAAATTCTTTGATAGTACCTGCGTTTATTTGTGAAAAAAACGGAAATTTGGTGAAAATTATGAAAATTTCGCAATTTTCCAACTTTGAATTTTTATGCAATTAAATCACAGAGATATGTCACACAAAATACTTAATAAGTAACATTTCTCACATGTCGACTTTACATCAGCACAATTTCGGAACCAAAATTTTTTTTTGTTAGGGAGTTATAAGGGTGAAAAGTTGACCAGCAATTTCTCATTTCTACAACACCATTTTTTTTTTAGGGACCACATCTCATTTGAAGTTATTTTGAGGGGTATATATGATAGAAAATACCCAAGTGTGACACCATTCTAAAAACTACACCCCTCAAGGTGCTCAAAACCATATTGAAGAAGTTTATTAACCCTTCTGGTGCTTCACAGGAATTTTTTGAATGTTTAAATAAAAATGAACATTTAACTTTTTTTCACAAAAAATTTAATTCAGCTCCAAATTGTTTTATTTTACCAAGGGTAACAGGAGAAAATGGACCCCAAACATTGTTGTACAATGTACGCCAATACCCCACATGTGGGGGTAAACCACTGTTTGGGCGCATGGCACAGCTCGGAAGCGAAGGAGCGCCATTTGACTTTTCAATGCAAAATTGACTGGAATTGAGATGGGACGCCATGTTTCGTTTGGAGAGCCCCTGATGTGCCTAAACATTGAAAACCCCCACAAGTGACACCATTTTGGAAAGTAGACTCCCTAAGGAACTTATCTAGAGGTGTGGTGAGCACTTTGACCCACCAAGTGCTTCACAGAAGTTTATAATGTAGAACCGTAAAAATAAAAAATCATATTTTTCACAAACATTATCTTTTTGCCCCCAATTTTTTATTTTCCCAAGGGTAAGAGAAGAAATTGGACCCCAAAAGTTGTTGTACAATTTGTCCTGAGTACGCTGATACCCCATACGTGGAGGTAAACCACTGTTTGGGCGGATGGGAGAGCTCGGAAGGGAAGGAGCGCCGTTTGACTTTTCAATGCAAAATTGGCAGGAATTGAGATGGGACGTGTTGTGAATTCTGTTGTCGGGCTCCCTCCTGTGGTCATGAATGGTACTTCGGCTGGTTCTGTCCATGGACTTCCTCTGGTGGGTGTTTCTGAGTTTCACAGGTGACGAGGTTAATTTGTTAGCTGCTGCTCTATTTAACTCCACTTAGATCTTTGCTCCATGCCACCTGTCAATGTTCCAGTATTGGTCTAGTTCTCTCCTGGATCGTTCTTGTGACCTGTCTTCCCATCAGAAGCTAAGTTCCAGCTTGTATTTCTTTGGTTTGCTATTTTTCTGTCCAGCTTGCTATTTAATTTGTTGTCTTGCTTGCTGGAAGCTCTGGGACGCAGAGGGAGCGCCTCCGCACCGTGACTCTGTGCAGAGGGTCTTTTTGCGCCCTCTGCGTGGTCTTTTTGTAGGTTTTTGTGTAGACCGCAAAGCAACCTTTCCTATCCTCAGTCTGTTCAGTAAGTCGGGCCTCACTTTGCTAAATCTATTTCATCTCTGTGTTTGTATTTTCATCTTTACTTACAGTCATTATATGTGGGGGGCTGCCTTTTCCTTGGGGAATTTCTCTGAGGCAAGGTAGGCTTTATTTTTCTATCTTCAGGGCTAGCTAGTTTCTTAGGCTGTGCCGAGTTGCATAGGGAGCGTTAGGCGCAATCCACGGCTATTTCTAGTGTATTTGATAGGATTAGGGATTGCGGTCAGCAGAGTTCCCACGTCCCAGAGCTCGTCCTTATTATCAGTAACTATCAGGTCATTCCGTGTGCTCTTAACCACCAGGTCCATTATTGTCCTGACCACCAGGTCATAACAGTACAGGTGGCCCAAAGTACTAATGCATCTCAATAGAGGGATAAGAGAAGTTCTGAGACCATTTTTTTTTCTTTGCAGTGTGTTTTGTCTCTATTTTCCCCTTTTACCTCTGGGTGGTTCAGGACACAGGTGTAAACATGGACATTCAAGGTCTGTCCTCTTGGATGGATAATCTCACTACAAGGATACAAAACATTCAAGATTTTGTGGTTCAGAATCCGATGTCAGAGCCTAGGATTCCAATTCCTGATTTGTTTTTTGGTGATAGATCCAAGTTCTTGAATTTCAAAAATAATTGTAAATTGTTTCTTGCCTTGAAACCTCGCTCCTCAGGTGACCCTGTTCAACAAGTAAAGATCATTATTTCTTTGTTACGTGGTGACCCTCAGGACTGGGCATTTTCCCTTGCGCTAGGAGATCCGGCATTGCGTGATGTTGATGCGTTTTTCCTGGCGCTTGGATTACTTTATGACGAACCTAATTCAGTGGATCAGGCAGAGAAAATCTTGCTGGCTCTGTGTCAGGGTCAGGATGAAGCGGAGATATATTGTCAGAAGTTTAGAAAGTGGTCTGTGCTCACTCAGTGGAATGAATGTGCCCTGGCAGCAATCTTCAGAAAGGGTCTCTCTGAAGCCCTTAAGGATGTCATGGTGGGGTTTCCCATGCCTGCTGGTCTGAATGAGTCTATGTCCTTGGCCATTCAGATCGATCGACGCTTGCGTGAGCGTAAAGCTGTGCACCATTTGGCGGTACTATCTGAGCATGGGCCTGAGCCTATGCAATGTGATAGGACTTTGACCAGAGCTGAACGGCAAGAACACAGACGTCGGAATGGGCTATGTTTTTACTGTGGTGATTCCACTCATGCTATCTCCGATTGTCCTAAGTGCACTAAGCGGTTCGCTAGGTCTGCCACCATTGGTACGGTACAGTCTAAATTTCTATTGTCTGTTACTCTGATTTGCTCTCTGTCGTCCTATTCTGTTATGGCATTTGTTGATTCAGGCGCTGCCCTGATTTTGATGGACTTGGAGTTTGCTAGGCGCTGTTGTTTTTTCTTGGAGCCCTTGCAGTATCCTATTCCATTGAGAGGAATTGATGCTACGCCTTTGGCCAAGAATAAGCCTCAGTATTGGACCCAATTGACCATGTGCATGGCTCCTGCACATCAGGAGGATATCCGCTTTCTGGTGTTGCATAATCTGCATGATGTGGTCGTTTTGGGGTTGCCATGGCTACAGGTTCATAATCCAGTATTGGACTGGAAATCTATGTGTCCAGCTGGGGTTGCCAGGGGGTACATGGTGATGTTCCATTTTTGTCTATTTCGTCTTCCACTCCTTCTGAAGTTCCAGAGTTTTTGTCGGATTATCGGGATGTATTTGATGAGCCCAAAGCCAGTGCCCTACCTCCTCATAGGGATTGCGATTGTGCAATTAATTTGATTCCTGGTAGTAAGTTTCCTAAGGGCCGATTGTTCAATTTATCTGTGCCAGAACACGCCGCTATGCGGAGTTATATAAAGGAATCCTTGGAGAAAGGCCATATTCGCCCGTCGTCATCACCGTTAGGAGCAGGGTTCTTTTTTGTGGCCAAGAAGGATGGTTCTTTAAGACCTTGTATTGATTACCGCCTTCTTAATAAGATCAGTCAAATTTCAGTATCCTTTGCCGTTGTTGTCTGATTTGTTTGCTCGTATTAAAGGGGCTAGTTGGTTCACCAAGATAGATCTTCGAGGGGCGTATAATCTTGTGCGTATTAAACAAGGCGATGAATGGAAAACAGCATTTAATACGCCCGAGGGCCATTTTGAGTACCTGGTTATGCCATTCGGGCTTTCCAATGCTCCATCAGTATTTCAGTCCTTTATGCATGACATCTTCTGAGAGTACCTGGATAAATTCCTGATTGTGTATTTGGATGATATTTTGGTCTTTTCGGATGATTGGGAGTCTCATGTGAAGCAGGTCAGAATGGTGTTCCAGGTCCTTCGTGCGAATTCCTTGTTTGTGAAGGGGTCAAAGTGTCTCTTTGGAGTTCAGAGGGTTTCATTTTTGGGGTTCATTTTTTCCCCTTCTACTATCGAGATGGACCCTGTTAAAGTCCAGGCCATTTACGATTGGACTCAGCCGACATCTGTGAAGAGCCTGCAAAAGTTCCTGGGCTTTGCTAATTTTTATCGGCGCTTCATCGCTAATTTTTCTACTGTTGCTAAACCGTTGACTGATTTGACCAAGAAGGGTGCTGATGTGGTCAATTGGTCTTCTGCGGCTGTAGAGGCTTTTCAGGAGTTGAAGCGTCGTTTTTCTTCTGCCCCTGTGTTGTGCCAGCCAGATGTTTCGCTTCCGTTTCAGGTTGAGGTTGATGCTTCTGAGATTGGAGCAGGGGCTGTTTTGTCGCAAAGAAGTTCTGATGGCTCGGTGATGAAGCCATGTGCTTTCTTTTCTACAAAGTTTTCGCCTGCTGAGCGTAATTATGATGTTGGTAATCGTGAGTTGTTGGCCATGAAGTGGGCATTCGAGGAGTGGCGTCATTGGCTGGAAGGAGCCAAGCATCGCGTGGTGGTCTTGACAGATCACAAGAATTTGACTTATCTTGAGTCTGCCAAACGGTTGAATCTGAGACAGGCTCGATGGTCGTTATTTTTCTCCCATTTTGATTTTGTGGTTTCATACCTTCCGGGCTCTAAGAATGTGAAGGCTGATGCCCTGTCAAGGAGTTTTGTGCCTGACTCTCCGGGTGTTCCTGAGCCGGCGGGTATTCTCAAAGAGGGGGTAATTTTGTCTGCCATCTCCCCTGATTTGCGGTGGGTGCTGCAAAAATTTCCGGCTGATAGACCTGACCGTTGCCCAGCGGAGAAACGGTTTGTCCCTGATAGATGGACTAGTAGAGTTATCTATGAGATTCATTGTTCAGTGTTGGCTGGGCATCCTGGAATTTTTGGTACCAGAGATTTGGTGGCTAGATCCTTCTGGTGGCCGTCTTTGTCGCGGGATGTGCGTTCTTTTGTGCAGTCCTGTGGGACTTGTGCTCGGGCTAATCCCTGCTGTTCTCGTGCCAGTGGGTTGCTTTTGTCCTTGCCGGTCCCGAAGAGGCCCTGGACGCATATTTCTATGGATTTTATTTTGGATCTCCCCGTCTCTCAAAAGATGTCGGTCATTTGGGTGGTTTGTGATCGCTTTTCTAAGATGGTCCATTTGGTACCTTTGTCAAAATTGCCTTCCTCCTATGATTTGGTGCCATTATATTTCCAGCATGTGGTTCGTTTACATGGTATCCCGGAGAACATCGTTTCTGACAGAGGTTCCCAGTTTGTTTCAAGGTTTTGGCGATCCTTTTGTGCTAGGATGGGCATTGATTTGTCTTTTTCCTCGGCTTTCCGTCCTCAGACAAATGGTCAAACCGAACGAACTAATCAAACTTTGGAAACATATCTGAGATGCTTTGTTTCTGCTGATCAGGATGATTGGGTGTCCTTTTTGCCGTTGGCTGAGTTCGCCCTTAATAATCAGGCCAGCTCGGCTACTTTGGTTTCGCCGTTTTTCTGCAATTCTGGTTTCCATCCTCGTTTCTCTTCAGGGCAGGTTGAGTCTTCGGACTGTCCTGGTGTAGATACTGTGGTGGACAGGTTGCAGCAGATTTGGACTCATGTGGTGGACAATTTGGCATTGTCCCAGGAGAAGGCTCAACGTTTCGCTAACCGCCGGCGCTGTGTGGGTCCCCGACTTCGTGTTGGGGATTTGGTTTGGTTGTCGTCTCGTTATGTTCCTATGAAGGTTTCCTCTCCTAAGTTTAAGCCTCGTTTCATTGGTGCGTATAAGATTTCTGAGGTTATCAATCCTGTGTCATTTCGTTTGGCCCTTCCTGCTTCTTTTGCCATCCATAATGTGTTCCATAGGTCGTTATTGCGGAGATACGTGGCGCCTGTGGTTAAATCCTTTGATCCTCCTGCCCCGGTGTTGGTTGAGGGGGAGTTGGAGTATGTGGTGGAGAAGATTTTGGATTCTCGTGTTTCGAGACGGAAACTCCAGTACCTGGTCAAGTGGAAGGGTTATGGTCAGGAAGATAATTCCTGGGTTTTTGCCTCTGATGTTCATGCTGCCGATCTTGTTCGTGCCTTTCATGTGGCTCATCCTGGTCGGCCTGGGGGCTCTGGTGAGGGTTCGGTGACCCCTCCTCAAGGGGGGGGGTACTGTTGTGAATTCTGTTGTCGGGCTCCCTCCTGTGGTCATGAATGGTACTTCGGCTGGTTCTGTCTATGGACTTCCTCTGGTGGGTGTTTCTGAGTTTCACAGGTGACGAGGTTAATTCGTTAGCTGCTGCTCTATTTAACTCCACTTAGATCTTTGCTCCATGCCACCTGTCAATGTTCCAGTATTGGTCTAGTTCTCTCCTGGATCGTTCTTGTGACCTGTCTTCCCATCAGAAGCTAAGTTCCAGCTTGTATTTCTTTGGTTTGCTATTTTTCTGTCCAGCTTGCTATTTAATTTGTTGTCTTGCTTGCTGGAAGCTCTGGGACGCAGAGGGAGCGCCTCCGCACCGTGACTCGGTGCAGAGGGTCTTTTTGCGCCCTCTGCGTGGTCTTTTTGTAGGTTTTTGTGTAGACAGCAAAGCAACCTTTCCTATCCTCAGTCTGTTCAGTAAGTCGGGCCTCACTTTGCTAAATCTATTTCATCTCTGTGTTTGTATTTTCATCTTTACTTACAGTCATTATATGTGGGGGGCTGCCTTTTCCTTGGGGAATTTCTCTGAGGCAAGGTAGGCTTTATTTTTCTATCTTCAGGGCTAGCTAGTTTCTTAGGCTGTGCCGAGTTGCATAGGGAGCGTTAGGCGCAATCCACGGCAATTTCTAGTGTGTTTGATACGATTAGGGATTGCGGTCAGCAGAGTTCCCACGTCCCAGAGCTCGTCCTTAATTATCAGTAACTATCAGGTCATTCCGTGTGCTCTTAACCACCAGGTCCATTATTTTCCTGACCACCAGGTCATAACAGGGACGCCATGTTGCGTTTGGAGAGCCACTGATGTGCCTAAACATTGAAACCCCCCACAAGTGACACCATTTTGGAAAGTAGACCCCCTAAGGAACTTATCTAGAGGTGTGGTGAGCACATTGACCCACCAAGTGCTTTACAGAAGTTTATAATGCAGAGCCATAAAAATAAAACAAAAATTTTTTCCCACAAAAATTATTTTTTAGCCCCCAGTTTTGTATTTTCCCGAGGGTTACAGGAGAAATTGGACCCCAAAATGTGTTGTCCAATTTGTCCTGAGTGCGCTGATACCCCATATGTGGGGGGGGAACCACTGTTTGGGCGCATGGGAGGGCTCGGAAGGGAAGGAGCTCCATTTGGAATGCAGACTTAGATGGAATGATCTGCAGGTGTCACATTGCATTTGCAGAGCCCCTAATGTGCCTAAACAGTAGAAACCCCCTACAAGTGACACCATTTTGGAAACTAGACCCCCTAAGGAACTCATCTAGATGTGTTGTGAGAGCTTTGAACCCCCAAGTGTTTCACTACAGTTTATAACGCAGAGCCGTGAAAATAAAAAATCCTTTTTTTCCCACAAAAATTATTTTTTAGCCCCCAGTTTTGTTTTGTTTTATTTTCCCAAGGGTAACAGGAGAAATTGGACCCCAAAAGTTGTCCTATTTGTCCTGAGTACGCTGATACCCCATATGTTTGGGTAAACCCCTGTTTGGGCACACGGGAGAGCTCGGAAGGGAAGAAGCACTGTTTTACTTTTTCAACGCAGAATTGGCTGGAATTGAGGTCGGATGCCATGTCGCGTTTGGAGAGCCCCTGATGTGCCTAAACAGTGGAAACCCCCCAATTATAACTGAAACCCTAATCCAAACACACCCCTAACCCTAATCCCAACAGTAACCCTAACCACACCTCTAAACCTGACACACCCCTAACTCTAATCCCAACCCTATTCCCAACTGTAAATGTAATCTAAACCCTAACTGTAACTTTAGCCCCAACCCAAACTGTAGCCCTAACCCTAGCCCTAGCGGGAAAATGGAAATAAATGCATTTTTTTAATTTTTCCCTAACTAAGGGGGTGATGAAGGGGGGGTTTGATTTACTTTTATAGCGGGTTTTTTAGCGGATTTTTATGATTGGCAGCCGTCACACACTGAAAGACGCTTTTTATTGCAAAAAATATTTTTTGCGTTACCACATTTTGAGAGCTATAATTTTTCCATATTTTGGTCCACAGAGTCATGTGAGGTCTTGTTTTTTGCGGGACGAGTTGACGTTTTTATTGGTAACATTTTCGGGCACGTGTCATTTTTTTGATCGCTTTTTATTCCGATTTTTGTGAGGCAGAATGACAAAAAACCAGCTACTCATGAATTTCTTTTGGGGGAGGCGTTTATACCGTTCCGCGTTTGGTAAAATTGATAAAGCAGTTTTATTCTTCGGGTCAGTACGATTACAGCGACACCTCATTTATATCATTTTTTAATGTGTTGGCGCTTTTATACGATAAAAACTATTTTATAGAAAAAATAATTATTTTTGCATCGCTTTATTCTGAGGACTAACTTTTTTATTTTTTTGCTGATTATGCTGTATGGCGGCTCGTTTTTTGCGGGACAAGATGACGTTTTCAGCGGTACCATTGTTATATATATATGTCTTTTTGATCGCGTGTTATTCCACTTTTCGTTCGGCGGTATGATAATAAAGCGTTGTTTTTTGCCTTGTTTTTTTTTTTATTACGGTGTTTACTGAAGGGGTTAACTAGTGGGCCAGTTTTATAGGTCGGGCCGTTACGGACGCGGCGATACTAAATATGTGTATTTTTATTGTTGTTTTTTTTTATTTAGATAAAGAAATTTATTTATGGGAATTTTTTTTTTCATTATTTAGGAATATATATATATATATATATATAATTTTTTTTTTTTTTTTTTTTTTTTTACACAATTGGAAATTTTTTTTTTACTTTGTCCCAGGGGGGGACATCACAGATCGGTGATCTGACAGTTTGCACAGCACTCTGTCAGATCACCGATCTGACTTACAGTGCTGCAGGCTTCACAGTGCCTGCTCTGAGCAGGCTCTGTGAAGCCACCTCCCTCCCTGCAGGACCCGGATCCGCGGCCATCTTGGATCCAAGTCTGGAGCAGGCAGGGAGGGAGGTAAGACCCTCGCAGCAACGCGATCACATCGCGTTGCTGCGGGGGGCTCAGGGAAGCCCGCAGGGAGCCCCCTCTCTGCGCGATGCTTCCCTGCACCGCCGGCACATCGCGATCATGTCCGTGACCGCTCCTGGCACATAGTGCCGGATGTCAGCTGCGATAGGCAGCTGACACCTGGCCGCGATCGGCCGCGCTCCCCCCGTGAGCGCCGTCGATCGAGCTGGACGTACTATCCCGTCGGTGGTCATAGGGGCCCACCCCACCTCGACGGGATAGTACGTCCGATGTCAGAAAGGGGTTAAGGTCATGGAGTAGCCTAGCCAGTCTCCAAACCTTAATCCCATAGAAAACTTATGGACGGAGTTGAAGCTCTGAGTTGCCAAGCGACAGCCTCAAAATCTTAATGATTTTGAGATGATCTTTAAAGAGGAGTGGACCAAAATTCCTTCTGACATGTGCGCAAACCTCATCATCAACTACAAAAAACATCTGACTGCTGTGCTCGCCACAAATCATGCAGCCACAGTGATTGGAACAGAATATATGAGCACTCCCAGATGATCAGATAACACCCAAGCACGTTTGCCTATCACTAATACGGATATATGGTTCAGCATTGAGACTACCATTGATCCTGGTCAAGTATCAAATGACTTTGGCTGTCAAACAACCCCATATCATCAGGCTTCATCCAGCGAACTTGACAGTTCCTTCAATTTCTTGATCCGTTAGCCAGTTTTTTCCACAGGTTGCTTCCAGACCCATTTGCACTCAGAGTCTAGTCCAATGATTTCCGTCTCATTGCTCCAAATCACCTGTTTCTTCTACGGTCAACTTTTCGGACTTTTTGGCAAACTCGAGCCGACGCCTTTTGTGATGATATTGAAGTTGAGGTTTCACCTTTTTTTCGAGGCTTGTGTAACGTACGTTGCAAAGAGCTTGCATAGACATCTGTGATCTCACTATTATGAAGAATAGGAGCCACCTCCATGGTCATGTTTTTCACAAGAGAACAGACAGACCTTTTGATGAGCCAACTTATTGTCTCCGTTATTTTGCCTGGACGTCCACCTGTTGACTTCTGAATGGATGGAGGAATTTCATTTCTTAATCTTCCAGCTGTCATGACACTCACATGATGCAGTTTGGCAATTTTCTTGGCCAAAAGACCATCATCAATAAAGTGGATGATTCTGCTTCTCTTTTCTTGGGAAGTTTCCTTCATGGCTGCAGTGACCTTTCGCTTGGGAATCAACTAATTGCATACGGAGCTTTTAAAGGAATGTGAGAACAGGTTGTATTTTGTAGCATACAGGGAGATACAAATGTTTTCACCACCAGGAGCAAAATAGCAATAATGCAGTGACATGACAAGAACTTGCATAACTAATCATACACTAAATAGCTGCAAGTCAAATTTATGTAGGAGATAGCCTAGATTATAGTCTATGAAATGATGGTAGTTTCATGTTCTAAGCAGTAGTGGATGGTGAGATGTGGAACGTGAAAGTCAAAACTTCAAAATATTGTTACCCTTTTACTCGTCACTGTGTTTTGTTTTGTTTTCTTCATTTTAATAAAGTTTGAGATAGGAAATAAGAACATTGCCAAGATTCGTTCGGCAAAATAAATGTAACACAGGAACCAAATTTAAATTGAAAGATGTACCGTAATTGCTTTAAAGGGCATCTGTCACCCCCAAAATCGAGGGTGAGGTAAGCCCACCAGCATCAGTGGCTTATCTACAGCATTCTGGAAAAAGAGGTTAAATTATACTCACCCAGGGGCGGTCCCGGTCCGGACATATGTGTGTCGCGGTCCGGTGCCTCCTATCTTCATCAGATGACGTCCTCTTCTGGTCTTCAGGCTGCAGCTCCGGGGCAGGCGTACTTTGTCTGCCCTGTTGAGGGCAGAGCAAAGTACTGCAGTGCGCAGACGCCAGGCCTCTCTGACCTTTCCCGATGCCTGTGCACTGCAGTAATTTGCTCTGCCCTCAACAGGGCAGACAAAGTACACCTGCGTCGGGGCGTGAAGATCAGAAGAGGACGTTATCCTATGAAGATGGGAGGCCCCGGACTGGACCGCGACGCCCACTGGATCAGACCGCCCCTGGGTGAGTATAATCTAACCTCTTTTTCTCATCTTTCAGGATACATCGGGGGCTTACCCACAGCATTACAGAATGCTATAGATAAGTCCCTGATGCCGGTGGGCTTAGCTCACCGTCGATTTTGGGGGTGACAGGTTCCCTTTAAACGGGATATGTTATATCAGCTGTTACAGCACCAGAATTGCCATGCACAGAGCAGACCACCTTCTGAAGAAACACTGGAGGATGTTTCAAAGCTTAGCGTAAAGCCATGCAAGTGTTATTCTGGGAGCAAAAGATAAGTGGAAGCCAAATTCACATTGTTCCTCTACATCATTCACCAACTGATAGCTTAAAATAAACCAGCAAAAACTAGGCTGCCAATTGTTAAATGCCTACTAACAAGTCCTTTAAATTCCATATCATTTTGACCTTTGAAGCGCTCTCAATTTAGACTCTGAATACTTACTTTCAGGATTAAAGAAGGAAAAATACATTTCAATGACATAATAGGCTAGATAACAAGTTAGTGTAGATTAATTTGTGATAATTTCTGAGTGCTGAAAAATAATCATGCATTCACAAAATAAAAGCACAGCCCTAGCTAATACAGTAAAATTAAATACGGTATATATATTTAAAAAGGGATCATCAGCCTTTGGGGACTATTTTATTTCTTTTTACTTAAATGCATGTATTTGGGGCTAAAAATGACGCTTGCAACTAGGTTAAATTACACATTTTGCATGGTTTTACTTTTACAGGCTTTTCATTTCCCAGCACAATCAATTTTAATGTAGTCAGTGGCCATAAGGCAGAAAGGAGGAGCTCAGAAAAAAAAAACAGAAAATAGTTACAAACTTCAATGATCATCATAATGGACAGACTGACAAATACTCAATTAAGGCTACTTTCACACTTCCGTCTTTTAGAATCAGTCACAATCCGTCAAAGTGTTGAAAAGACGGATCCTGTGCAGATTGTAAAAAACTGATACACTGGATCCTGTTTTTTGACGGATCCGTCGATGCAGCAGCTGCAGGAAAAATGGGTTGAATTAAAGGAATAGAAATCCTTCCAGGCATGCTCATTGTAAAAAAACGGAATCTGTTGCTGGATTCCGTCATTTGACAGACAGCAACGGATCCTGCTCCCATAGGCTTCCATTCTAGCCAACGACGGACGCCACAGGATCCGTCACTGTACTTTTTTTCGACGCAGACAAAAAATGTTACATTGAACGTTTTTTCCAGACGACGGTCCGCCAAAACAACGGATCCGTTGGCCATGGATGCGACGTGTGGCCATCCGTCACGATCCGTCGCTAATACAAGTCTATGGGAAAAAAACGGATCCTGCGAGCACATTTGCAGGATCGTTTTTTTTTCCCAAAACGACGCATTGCAACGGATCTGAAAAGACGGAAGTGTGAAAGTAGCCTAACTCCTTAAACAGCCAAAACTAGACAATGCGACACAGAGGCTATAGAAAGCAAACGTGCAACATTTTAAATCAAAGCCAAAATAAAAAGTATTTTACTTTAATTAAAAGAATAGGATGAACCAAGTTGTGTACCTGCCTCTCACCACATTTATAAATTTGTTTTAGAAACTTTTCAGATGGGCTCACAAATGTACCGTATTTGTTTCTTGTAACATGAGCCATTTTGATAAATTTTGCTATTTATTTTGAGGACCGTGTGTTTTTTTCAGTGATTTTTCAATTTTGCTTTATGGTTTGCCCATTTTTGTGACAAATTAATCAAAATTGTGCACTCGTATTAATGAATTTTGCACAAAAATGAATGAGGTTCTTTTTAGGACAAAAAGTCACACAACTTTTAAAAACATTGCACAATATAATCAAAAATAATAGACAGGTTTTATACTCCAGCATACTACTGAAATACAATTGTGAAAAAATGGAGGACTTTTGAAAAGTTGCAAATGATGAATTTGGCAGTCACATCTGGATAACGCCTATAATAAATACCGAAGAGAAAAGAAAAAACAGACAAAACTAAGTAGAAAGTTTACAGTTTTCAGACACAAATTATAAATGAATAAAGCCTTAACAAAGTTACTATTAGAACTATTTTTACTGCAAAAAAAAAAAAAAAAAATCAGACAATGGTTGATTGGGTCGTTAGACTTGTTTAAATGTGTACTATCAGATTGGCAAATCTACCTGTTACGCCCAACTGTGCCGCATGTGGGTTTGTGGACCCACTGTATCACAGGGCTGGGCCAGCCTAGGAAGGGGAGTAGCCAAGCTCCTGATGGTGGAGACAGACTGGGCTGCAGATAGCCGCCAGGTACCACGCCTACTGCAGCTGCTGATCTCAAGTTCGACACTGACACTGATTAGGCTTCTTTCACACTTCCATCGGTACGGGGCCGTCATGAAGCGTCGGCGCAACGTACCGACGGAAGGGTTTGCTTTCACACGTCCGTCTGCATTGCCGGGCAGGAAAGAGTCAGAGAGACATTTCCTGCTGGGCATGCGCAGTGTGAAACGCTGGATGCGACGTACGGAAAAACGTTCCCTTGAACGTTTTTCCGAGACGACAGTCCGCCAAAACCCGGCGCATCCAGTGGACGATGCATGCAACGTATGGCCATGCGTCGCTAATGCAAGTCTATGGAGAGAGAAAACGCATCCTGCGGGCAACTTTGCAGGATGCGTTTTTTCTCCAAAACGACGCATTGCAACGTTGGCCAAACGACGGAAGTGTGAAAGTAGCCTAAGAGCCATTTCAGCCACACCCGTCTAGGATACTGGATCAGTGAATAGCAGCACACGGACCGGGGGACAATGTTCAGGAACTGGTTGCACTGGGACCAGGAATTCAGGTTCAGGACACTGACCGCATCGGAACCAGGGAACCTCACAACTGCACTGGCAGAATACCAACTACCTAATGACTCCACTCGCTGCTTAGAGACTGCCTACGGGAAAGGACATCTTATAAACAGGATGACTCACAGCAATTGGCTTGGAGCCATCTTCCAGGAGAACACATTATAAAGCTGAGGGCATTTACTATATGTGTATGCTGCTCCGTAAAGAGCAGAGAAGCGAGTGCACTAGACACCGCCGAGAAATGCAGCACGCACACAGCAGGAAGTATGCCAGGGCAGTGAGTAAGCTGGTGTCCCTGCATGGAGGGAGAAGAGGACACCATGCAGGGGCACCGGCAATAGCAGTATACTTCCTCCCAACTGTCTTTACAAACAGGATAATTCATGAACAAGGTTTAGGGTATGTGCACACGATCAGGAATTGGCAACGCTATTGAACGCAGGTGAATCCGCGTCCAATACATTGTACAGGTGAAAAACATAAATAGACATGCTGCGGTCTGAAGAGATGCACCACATGTCTGTCTCCGCGGGTGAGTGGTGGCGCCTCTGGACGCATAGTGGGCATCCACTATGCTGTAACATCTGGACGCTGTGGGTCCGACGCAGCACAAGTATGCAGCGCTCACTGCTCGTGTGCACATATTTCTCAGCTTAAGACTGCGTTAATACGCTCAGTATTTGGTCAGTATTTTACATCAGAATTTACAAGTGAAAATCAGGAGAGGAACAATCAGAGGAAAAGTATAATAGAAAACACGTCACCAATTCAGCATTTTTCATCCACTCTTAAATGCTGATGTAAAATACTGACAAAATACTGAATATGTGAATTTAGCTTATGCAAAACCAATAGATGAATGCAAGCCAGCCAGCCTAATTGCATACATTCAGTCCCAATACTTCTAAAGATAAATGGTTATTGTCATCTTCCTCGCATCACTCCTCAGCCTCACCACTTGTTTGCGGAGATGCGGTGCGCTCCTGATTAATTGCTCGGCCCAGAGACATTATTGCATCCCTGGTCCCAAGTGTGATTTGCCTCTACAGAATCAGGAAAGTGCAGTAGTACCACAATTGTTTGGGATTAGGAGCCAAGAATGCACGAGAGCGATCCTACACATCTTCAGCTCAAAACAATCGAGATTGTAAGCCCTCACATGTTTGGCAGGTAACAGTCATTGAGTCGTGAACAAGAATTATAATTTTCTTCATTATCATGAGAGTGGTGTACAATTTTAATAAGATTTAAATTGGAAGTTGCTTTTTTCTTCTTTTTTCTTCTTCTTTTTATAAGCAACTTTCCAATTTTGCACATCTGTTAAGCTGGGAATAACCCTATCACAAAAGGCTAGCAGATAAAGAAAAAAAGGATGATGGTCTTTGAACATACTGCACCACATCTGCACCTTATGTCATCCCATGCTGCGACCCTCAGGAATATCAGCTTGCTAGATAGGGTTGCTTACTGCAAGGTGTTGAAACATGCTAAACCACAAGGCTAAATAAAGAGCAGGACACATTGCTTAGATAAATGACAGGGCTCTTCCCATGTATCCAGACTGGCTACAAATCTAAGCAAGTACTTAGATCACAGGTCATCATGTCTGGAAAATTAGTGCAGTTTAACAATTCTACCGGCATCAATCAGCACAGCAATAAAATACCAATATACCAGTATAGCTACCAGAAGTGCTGGTAAAAATGCTCCCAAAAATTAAGAAAACTTTTTGTACAGTAATTGTCTTTTCATGGCATGGCAACTGTAATAGGCTGTATGGTACTCGATGGCATATGTCCGGATTTACAGATTTTCATTGTGGGTAGCATCTTTTGTAAGTATAGGGTGACATTTACTTAAATCCAGAGGTCCCGACTCCTCAAGACGGGCACTGTTCACTACAATCTTGATGAGGGGCATATTGGAGTCAGAGGCGCTTGGTTCATTAGGCACACTCTACAAATGCCTCGCCACAGATCTTACTCTAGTCAAAAGCTGGAATATCTTTTGTTGTTTATTTCACACCACAGCTGATCATAAATTGGACGAGCGGGCATTGCCACATCCCATCTCTAGCCAAGATGGCGGAGATGACTGAAAACGCCATTGTACAATCTTGCGATTTCTGATGTAAAACGTTTTAATGAATTGGGGCCAAAGGTTTCGCGTCAGGATCAAAAGGCAGAAATAGTCTGTAGACTACAAGTAGTGGACAACCTCTTACTGTTAACTTTAGCTATGTTCACACTTCCATTTTGACATTTAGTTTTGAGGAACAGAAAAACAGAATATAAAAAAACGCGTTTGTTGCATAACTGATGTAAACGGAAACAGAAGGGCAAAGTTTTTTTTTATTGGGTTCTTTTGAGTTCCGCTATATGACCGGTTTTAGAACAGAGAGAAAAATAAAAATTTTTTCCACCATTCTAAAAACTAACACAATAAATAGAAGGTAGATGGACCCCATAATAAATGAACACAGTCTCATCGTTTCTATTAGCATCAGTTAGGAAACGCATCTGTTTCTGCCATTATTCCATTTGTCTGCTCTTTAATATGGAACAGACAAATATCAAAATGGATATGTGAACATAGCTGACGAAAAAATGTATTGTTGCCATAATAAAACACAATTCAGAATTTCTGTGTGTATTAATATCATTTTGCGGATAAGCAATTTTAATGTCTATTAATGGAAAGACTAGACAGAAATGCTCATGTCCTGAACCACAATTCTACGCAGGATAAATGGGATACATTTTATAGACAGACATGATACATCTAAAGTCTTGAGTTCACTACATATCATTGCAATAACAAGCCTAGATTACATGATTGGTTGTAAAACTTCAACATTTAACATAACACTCCGTACCTTAAACCGAGCTGTCAAGGAGCAGCGTGTCCCCATTACTTAGCAAAATAAACTTAAGGAACAGAAGGATATTTCAACACTGCACACTGTAAATATTTGAGAATTATCAAATTATCAATGTCAAACGACATTTTCCAATATAATCCAGCTAATGTTATACCAGCAAAGTTCATCTGGAGGTATGTATATGGAAGTAATCCCGAACAACGATTTAAATTTATGCAAAAATAAAAAAATAAAATAGAGAAAGGCAAAATTAACTTTTCCACAGATAACGGTCAGTCGTCATCTGTCAAAATTGTTTAGGTCATGAGCTGGCATAAATATTTGGTAGACAATGGACTAACTTAGCCTTCTGGCAGCCTAGCATTCCCTCTTAATACCCTAAATTTTTGATCCACTACTTTGAATCAGATTTGTGGGGGTCGCACACCCAGCTGTACTCCACGGTGGTCAATTGTGTAGTTGCTGTTGGAAGGTACCAAAGATGTGAAAGAATAGGAACAGATTTGTTCCCACCAGCAGCAATTACACAATTGACACATACAGATTATCGGGAGCAGTATCAGCAGTCATGGACAGGCCCTGGACATACAGCAGGACAGTCAGCTTCAGACTAGACGTCTGATGAATTGTGTCAAGTAATGCTGACCACAAACATAGGACAAATCAGTCAACCACTGCTAGTCTTGATTGCCAACAATGAACGTGCTACTTAGTTATTTCAATACCGAGAATGAACCCGAGACATCGGGCTTTCCACATACTCCTGTGTGTAGATGCCCTAAAGCAACAGGATGCAATTACTAACTTCTTAGTGCTCCTCCAATTGTGCCAGGGGCACTACTAGCAGATAAATGGTTTGTTTTCACACACTGCTGACTTCCATGTATTTCAGTAATGGTGCCCATACACATAATGAACGTCAGCCATGCCTGCTCATTTCAACAGAACTCACCAACGAACTAATATGTATGTATGTATATGTATGGACGTATCCAAACTCTCCTGCAAAGGATTGGGCATAACTCAATCCTCTGATCTCACTTTTAAGAATACACCCATTTAGTGCATGGCCACCTCTAGAAATAAAAAGGAGGACATACAACGGTTTGCCCAATTGGGCCACACGAGATACTCATCTACTGACTCTTAGGAGGTTGAGATCTGCAGAAAATCTGAGGTCTGTGGTGGTCATTGACATGTCCAGTAATCATTTATAATTTTGGATCAGTTTTGGGATGACAAACATGGAAATATAATTATCAAGTATAAGGTCAATCTATTTAAACTGGGACAGAAAGGTCTTAAAATGTCTTCCATTTTCCTTCATTCCAGCTGCAGACTGTTTTTATAATGATTTTTTTGTATTGAAGAGTTGACATTAAATTTAAATTAACTTTTTGATGATATTCTAATTTTGTGAGAAGCACCTGTAATACACAACTTTCTGGAATGTAGCACAAAGGTAGGTGGTGGTATTGGTGCATAAGTGAGAAAACTGGTGACATGTTCCTTTAAAAGGGAACCTGTCACCCAGTTTTTTCAATATGAGCTAAAAATAGCGTTAACTAGGGCCTGAGCTGTGCTTTACAATAGTGCCTTTATTGTCCCGATTCCCCACCTTTGCTGGCAAAATACCTTAGTAAAATCGCCGTTTTCGCCTGTCAATTACGCTTGTCCGGTCAAATGGGCGTTGTGAAATCACTGTTTCTCCCCCCTCGCTGCTCTTTTTTTTGCAGTTGAGCAGTGCATTCGGTATTTGCGCATGCGCAGTATGTATTGGCCAACTGTTGGCAAAGCATACAATACATCATTGCGCATGCGCGGTTTTCCACAGTAACCTCTGTACCCTGTAAGTCATCATATGCAAATTGTGTTGTTCTGGACTTCCGGGGCACTCAGGTTAGTGAAGAGCCGTGCATGCGCAGTGATGTGCTGTATGCTATGCCCACAGTTGGGCAAAGCATAATGCGCAGGCGCGAGATTAGACTTTACTGCGCACACGCTAAACACTAAGCCAACGCCGGGAAGAAATTTCTTAGGGAAAAGCAAGAGGTGGGGGAGAAATAGCGATTTCACAACGCCCATTTGACCGGACCAGCGTGATTGACAGGCGAAAACGGCGACTTTACTAAGGTATTTTGGCAGCAAAGGTGGGGAATCAGGGGATAATAAAGACACTACTGTAAAGCACAGCTCAGGCCCTATTTAACGTTATTTTTAGCTCATATTGAAAAAACGGGGTGAAAGGTTCCCTTTAAATGAGAGTGTGAATAAGAAGACGTGATGTAGGAAATATGGAGCGATGGGGGAAAGAAGGAGGAAAATGTCATGAAAAAGAAGGACTTGGCTCAACTGAGTGTGTGCACCATTATGCATTAGGATTCTGTAACTCATCCAGATCCCATAAATATAACCTACATAACGTGACATACTTATTTCACATCTTAGACAATTGTAAAATCAGAGTTTTGTTGGTAGGACACGTCTGCTCCCAGGATTTAGTTTAAAAAGGTACACAAGTACAATATGACTAATTCTGTACCATAAATGCAAAAATAAGCTTCTGATCACAACTGTGTTTAAGCATTGGTCAGGTGCAGCCATTGCAATCTTTTTTTTGTGTCCTTTCATATCAAAAAGAACAAAAATAAATGGAAAAATAAAAAATATATAGCACCACATGCAGGGCTTTTTTTGCAGGGTCAGTAAAAGTCAATGGGACGACTAGTTTTCATAGCATGGTAGATAATCAAAGCCTTAAAAGGGGTTGTCCAGTACTAGGACAACCCATTCTCAACATTAAAATTTGCCCCCATTAAAATAACACTTCTGCTCACCTCTCGTGACTGCCCAATCCCAGCACCCACGTTCCAGGGGGGTCACGTGACATAATTACTAGTGATGAGCGAATATACTTGTTACTCGGGATTTCCCGAGCACACTCGGGGGTCCTCCTAGTATTTTTTAGTGCTCGGAGATTTAGTTTTTCTTTTTGCAGCTGAATGATTTACATCTGTTAGCCAGCATAAGTACATGTGGGGATTCCATAGCAACCAGGCAACCCCCACATGTACTCATGCTGGCTAACAGATGTAAATCATTCAGCTGCGGCGATGAAAACAATCTCCGAACGCTAAAATATACTCGGGAGGATCCCCGAGCGTGCTCAAGAAATCTCGAGTAACAAGTATATTCGCTCATCACTAGTAATTATGTCATGTGAGCCCTGCGTTCGATCAGCCTATCAGTACTCAAGAGGAAATGTGCAGCCAGATGTAGCCCTGACTTCCTTTTGATTACATGTACATCCAAAGGCGGGGACAGGGACACCAGGGCTCATGTGACATAACCTCACGTGAGTCCCGGGAACGTGAGTGTCGACCCTGCTGGAACAGGGTCGGTATGGGAGGAGAGTATGTGCTTTTATTTTAAAAGGGGGCAAAGATTCATGTTGAGAATAGGTTATCCTAGCAGTGGACAACCCCTCTAAGGCTCAGAATCTCCCGTAGAGAACACAGGAGTGCTCGGCCGCGTGTGCACTCCTGTGTATGGCGGAGATGGCTGTTGGACGAATGATCGGCTGAAGCATCATTCAGCCTTCAGCTACCTAATGTCTTTTGCTTTTTGCAGAATCCAGAAGGCTGGCTAGTGTGAACAAAACCCAAGTTATTGCATTTTAAAGACAAATGAAAACTTACTTTTGTAGGGTCAAACTCAATGATCCAGCACAAGCTTTAATCTTGTTCTGTGCCTCCAAGTGCGTCATTCCTTCAGTGCTTATGCCATCAATACTAAGGACCACATCACCAATGCCAATGCTTGCTTTAGCAGCTTTTCCTCCATCATTCAACTAAATAAGGAGAAAAAATAAAAATGAAGACTAAGAAATACATTTTTATTTAATCGTATGAACATATTTTTAATCATCATAAGAATAAAAGCCCTACTTTTTGGATTGTAACGAGCTGGTTGGGCATTTGTGTTGAGACTTGGGTGATCAAAGCATGTAAATAAAATGTATAAGAAAAACCCTTTAAGACATTTCACAAAATTTTACATTTTGAAATTAACATAGAATGTAATATCAGCTGCCGAGTAAAATAAAACACTTGGTTTTTAAATTTGTTATTTCGCCCCTCCGTTGAAATATTAGCAAATCAAAGAATTGGGCACTTAATGAAGTAACTTTAGTTAAAGGGGTTGGCCACTACAAGACAACCCCTTCATAAACTAAATGTTCGGCCGTGATGAAATCATAAAGTGCCATCTGCACTCGCGGTCCCTGCGCTGTTATGCGGTGTTGTGACACATGACGCCGTGGCATTACTGCCTCCTCCTTCAGACGAACTGAACATGAAGAGGAAGCCAGGGCTGCAGCTGATCCCGGACTTCCTCTTCATGTTCAGTCAGTCTGAATGTGGTGACAGTAACGCCAGAGTTGATTGGGCCCTGGGCATCATCTGTCATTCCACCGCATCACAGCCCCGGAACAGAGAGTGCCAACACCGTGGTAACGGAGTCGGCAAAGGAGGTGAGTATAGGCTTTATCATTTTAAATTGGGCCGAACATTTAGCTTAAAAAGGGGTTGTGTTAGTAGGGAACAACCCCTTTATGTCTAGCTAGGTGTTATTAGATACTTTTTACGGGGGGGGGAGGGGCCTTCAACCACTTGGACTTAACCCATTATGTGAAAATATTTTGATTGCAAAGCAAAATTAAAATAAATAAATTCTGCTGTGCAGTGAAAAGTCCTCTAAAACATAGGAATGTATTAAGAAAGTGCTCTACAGGATGAAGACTTTCAGAGCCTCATGCCCAGGAGCATTCCGTTTCATGTGAGCACTGAGCGGTGACTGAAGCCGCGCCGGCCGCACCCCAATGACTGAAAGCCCGAGGCTGACGGAGAGATAAAGTTAATTTCCCCCTGGAGCATGACCTGCAGGCGAATAGTGTTATTTTACATGACGGATTCCCTTTAAAGTCTCTGGAAAGTGAGTTTCGTGGGTTTAGTGAACAGTGACAGAAGAGCAAATACAATTGGAAACATTTGCGATACTGTAGGTAACGCCAAAGAAAATCAGATATGTAATAGGAAAATTATAAACTGTGTAAAATAATGTTACACACGATACTGTAGGTAACCAAGCGGTATGAAAGGAAGAAATTAGGGTCATAGTCGCAATGAGTAATTATGAGCCAAGTGTTGCACGGCACATGTAGCATGCAGCCCTAGCCTTAAAGGGGTGCTCCAAACTAAAATGTATTTTAATCCCAAATCTCTAATTACATAGTATAATCTTTATTTCTAATATACTTTAAAATTGATTTCCACTACTACTAGGACAACCCCTTCTCGATCTGAACGTCTGCTCCTCTTCTAATATATAATTGCCTAGAATACTACTTCCTGCAATTTGTGCCAACTTCCGTGGCTTTGTCCGGAGCTAATGTCCGGAGCTAATGTCCGGAGCTAATGTCCGGAGCTAATGTCCGGAGATTAATTGCCTAGAATACTACTTCCTGCAATTTGTGCCAACTTCTGTGGCTTTGTCCGGAGCTAATGTCCGGAGCTAATGTCCGGAGCTAATTGACGTCAACAGTGTCCAGTGTCTGATTGGTTGCCGCCTGCTGCGAGCGACCAATCAGAAACGTGCCGTACTGTGACACACTCCGCCCGCCATTTTGGTGTGATTTTTGAATTTTTACCTCACAGCAAGTTTCTACTGCGTGGAGGCGGGCCCAGTGACGTTGCTCTTCAAGCTCCTGCCGAATTTCGTCAAAAAAATGATAATACCATTTACCAAAACTATATATATTTAGTTGTGAAGTGGTTCAGTGACATTTTCACACCAATTTTGAACTTTTGTTTGGTGTTTTCTCCATATACTGCCTATTATTTTTGTTCTTTCTTACTATTATTTATTAATTGTATTATTCTTACATTTGAATAAATAAAGTATATATGGATTCTAGACTCCCGATTCTTTAGAATCGGGCTGCCATCTAGTACAATATAAAACACATACTCACTTCTCGTGCTGTCGCCAATAGCTCTCCGGGGGCTCACATGAGGTTATGACACGCAAGCCCTGCGCCCAATCACCATTGGCATCAATCCCCTCCTGATTACTTATACCCTTGAAGGCAAGGACAGTGACTCCAACGGTGATTGGGCACAGGGCTTGCGTGTCATAACCTCATGTGAACCCAAGGAGAGCAATTGCCGACACCAATAGAACGATTCTGGGACCGGAGAAGAGTATAGGGGTTTTTATTTTAACAGGTACAAACAAACATTCATGAGAAGAGGATGTCCTAGTAGTGGACAAACCAATTAATTAAAAAAAAGTCCCCCTCTTTCCCTCTGTACTCTAACTGCTTTACCTTTTATTGTTACTACTGCCTGTGTGATGATGCTTTGTTTGAGCATCCCAAAGCATGCTGGTATACTCAAGTTGACACGAAGACAGAAGCTGCACTCACTGCCACAACCTTTGCCCCCATCCCAAAACAAAGAATCATCAACAAAGAACATTTCACGGGAGTTAGGCTGTTCCAGCTCTACTGATCATGTGTAGGTTGTCAATTCTGACGGAAGCTCAATAGGATCTTGTCACTGACAGTGCGCTCCCTCACCGGCTCTGACGACAAATGACAAGCCCACAAGATAGGACCAGACAGGTGGTGGCGAGTAGCAGAGGGGCCAGAGAGGGGGAGCAGTAAGGTGTGTAAAGTATTTTATATAGAACTATATTTGTTATTCTTTGGGGTCTAGAGACATCCCACAGCATACATTCATACAGGGACAATACATTCATACATTCACATAGAATAACTTCTCCACAAATCCAATTTATTAAGGGAAGGGGAGGGAAATGTTTTTGCTGAAATGGGTGAATTTTAATTTCTGCTCATCTCTAGTTTTAATAATTCAATGAATTAGTTGTATAGGCTAAAAACTTTTTTGATTCACATCATCATAGATGAATAGATGGTGATACATTTTGTGATTATACAAGTAACAATATCAAAACTCCACTTGAAAAAAATCACATCTTGGAAAAAATTGCAATAAACCGATGGATAACAAAAAAAAAAAAAAAAACACACAGTCCGTAAGGCGTTAATGAAACATTTACAACCCCCAGACAAGACCACAATGTTTACTTACACAGAAACTGTATCTGCTCAGGACATATCTCAGTTTTCACGCCGACATTACCCTTTCTGTAAATATGGCTTTATTATACCTCCTCCACGGGTCTGGGGAGCCAGCATTTTAGGGCTATCCCTATTACAGTGCGATTACATACTGCTTGTAAGTATCAACGCTATGACACCGACTCCAGCAGGCAAATGTCACTTGGATCCGTTGCTTAACCAAACAAGTATAGACTGAGAAATTTAATACACAGGGACTTTACTTCTAAAATACGATCTCAAAAGCATCTCTGTACAACACCATCTACATTCACAAATATCATAAAAGTTCCTAACAGTTTAGAACAGCATCGCCCTTTATTCCTGGCCAGTCCGGAAACAAAAAAGAATACAAATAAATAACTATATATATATTTGCATATCAAAATTAATTGAATGGTACAAGAAGTCCAACCATTTACATACACAAACTTTTTTATGAATACTGGGAGTTGAAAATAGCTGGATTAACACATTGTATATTAAGATAACAAATGTAGCTCATTGACTAAAGTGGCTATTTAACCCCTTAATGACCGCCAATACGTCTTTTAACTGACCTGAGATATAAGAGAATAGCCTCCCCATACAGATGACAATCCAGCATCTGTTGGCTGTCCACTATAGCTGACAACTTGCTGTATCAGCCACGATCAGTATTTGCACCTTCTAAATCTGTTTAACCCCTTAGATGCTGCTGTCAATAGTGACTACATCATTATAAATGGTTAACAGAGTGTGGGGGCTTCTTCTTTATCCCAATTGGTGCCCTCAGATCATGATTTTATTGTCCTGATGTTTGCGATGGCAATTCATGACCAAATAGCGGCCTTAGAGTCTGACTGCTGTAGTAATCTGTTTAGAAGTTAGCAACATTTAGGTGGTAAAAATCCCCATTTTCATTTCTGTCATGCCACTTTGCATTAATTCCTGTAAAGCACCTGAAGGGTTAATAAACTACCTGACAGCAGATTTCAATATGTTTAGGGGTGCTGTTTTTAAAATGGTATCACGTTTGGGGGTTTCCCAATATATGGGACCCCTAAAGTCACTTCAAACATGGATAAGTCCCTAAAAAAATAAATGTGGTAAATTTCTTTGAAAAAATGAAAAATTGCTGCTACATTTTTAAACCTCCTAAAATGCTAACAAAATAAAACAACATTTTACAAATGGTGCTGATGTAAAGCAGACATGTGGGAAATGTTATTTATTAATAGTTTGCTGTTGTATGACTATCTGGATTAAAGGGATAATCATTCAAATTTAGAAAATTGCTAATTTTTTAACATTTTTCTCAAATTTTTAATATTTTTTATAAATAAACACAAAAAATGTTGAACTAAATTTACCATTATCATAAAGTATAATGTGTCACGAAAAAACAATCTCAAAATCACTGGGATTTGTTGAAGCGTTGCAGAGTTATTACCACATAAAGTGACACTGGTCAGATTTCAAAAATTTGGCTCGGTCACTAAGGGGTTAAAGTACATAGCGGTTTTTCTTTTCTCCCTTGCAGCATTTATTTTACTTTTTGTCTTTAAATAAAAATGGAGTGTTTTTTCATATTATTATGCATCGGGTCACTGTCCACCTGAAGTTTTGAAGCTTTAGACAGAACAACGGTGGTGAGGAGCAGTTTAAATTGAGTGTGGCCATGTACGCAGATTTTATGGTACAAAGCGAGAGGACTGAGTGCAGTCTTCAGATGTTGCCCTTTGCACTTCGTTTAGAATTTAAAATTATTTTGTAAAATAAAAAGGTTTAATTCACACTTAAATGATAGTCTAAACAGCGGTATACATTTTGGGGCCGCTTTTCACATTTATTCTGGTCAGGTTTTTTTTTCCTCATTTTGTCACAAATGTTCCTACATCCTAGAACGGTTCTTGACCTGGTTAACGATTTTGAAGGATTTCACAGGTAGGAGTGTTTTTCTCTGGTTTTCATTGACACTTTGTGTTTAAGAATACAGCAAATATTTTATTGCACTTTTTTTCCTGTCTCTTAAGTTAGTATTTACAGTGACGACTTCACTACAAGGACAGATAGGGTAATGTAAGGCCATGTTCACACCATCCTTTTTTACATGCGGAATCGCCGCGATTTTCCCGCTGCGGGTCCGCAGCTGTTTTCCATGCAGGGTACATTACAATGTACCCTATGGAAAACAGGAACTGCTGTGCCCACATCGCGGAAAATCGCAAAAAAAGCCGCACTGAATAGCCGCGGTAAAAAAGAAGTACCATGTCACTTCTTTTTGCGGAACTGCAGCGGTTCTGCACCCATAGACCTCCATTGTGAGGTCAAACCCGCAGTAAAAGCCGCAGATGAAAAAAATATCTGCGGGTTTTCTGCGGTTTGTGGTGCAGAACCGCTGCAGTGTGGCTGCCCCCCGTGCCCCAATCCCACCCCTCCCATGCTCCGATGCCACCCCCCCATGCTCCGATGCCACCTCCGTGCTCCGACGCCCCCCCCCCCCCCCGTGCCCTCATCTCCCCCCCTTATACTTACCCGGCCTCCCGATGTCCGTCCGGCCGTCTTCTCCCTGGGCGCCGCCATCTTGCAAAATGGCAGGCGCATGCGCAGTGCGCCCGCCGAATCTGCCGGACGGCAGATTCGTTCCAAAGTGCATTTTGATCACTGAGATAGGTTATATCTCAGTGATCAAAATAAAAAAAAATAGTAAATGAATTTTTTTTTTTTTTTCCCCCACTAAGGTTAGAATAGGGTTAGGGTTAGGGTTAGGGGTAGGGGTAGGGTATTTTCAGCCATTTTAACCCTAAAAAACTTCCTAGAAAACACAGACTCTGCATAGAAAACTGCATCAAAAAAACGCATCAAAAAACGCACCAAAAAAGCACCAAAAAAAGGACCTGCGTTTTCTGCCAAGAGCTGCGGTTTTTAGTCCTGAAAAAAAAGGAGGGAAATCAGGAACGTGTGAACATAGCCTAAAACATGGCTGGCCTTTTCTAGAAACAGCACTACATATTTTACACCTGATGTTACTAATGGTGGAATGTGGAAGAAAGCATCCATGCTTGTCTAACTTCATACTTAAAAAAAAATCAAATTCACAAAGTTTTGTCTGCTTCCTTATGAATGAAATAATGAGGAATGGATACAATTATTTTTGTCTATCATTTACCCTAAAAAATTAACAAGTGTGCAGCCTCGACAATTTGTTTTTAACCATTCTTATGCATGCGTGACAGCAGCGACTTGTATTTATATATTGAAATTTGGAGATAGTCAGGCTGCGTGTGTGAAAAGCATATACACTTGTGCTACATTCACACAAGCTTTCAACAAGTTTTTTGTTTTATGCTGCATATTTATAAAAAATAAAAAAATAAAAAAATGCAAGTAACCTATTTTACTTAACCCCTTTACCCCCAAGGGTGGTTTGCACGTCAATGACCGGGCCAATTTTTACAATTCTGACCACTGTCCCTTTATGAGGTTATAACTCTGGAAGGCTTCAATGGATCCCAGTGATTCTGACATTGTTTTCTCGTGACATATTGTACTTCATGATAGTGGTAACATTTCTTTGATATTACCTGCATTTATTTGAGAGAAAAAAACGGAAATTTGGCGAAAATTTCGCAATTTTCCAACTTTGAATTTTTATGCAATTATATCACAGAGATATGTCACACAAAATACTTAATAAGTAACATTCCCCACATGTCTACTTTACATCAGCACAATTTTGGAACCAAAATTTTTTTTGTTAGGGAGTTATAAGGGTTAAAAGTTGACCAGCAATTTCTCATTTTTACAACTCCATTTTATTTTTTTAGTGACCACATCTCATTTGAAGTCATTTTGAGGGGTCTATATGATAGAAAATACCCAAGTGTGACACCATTCTAAAAACTGCACCCCTCAAGGTGCTCAAAACCACATTCAAGAAGTTTATTAACCCTTCAGGTGTTTCACAGAAATTTTTGGAATGTTTAAATAAAAATGAACATTTAACTTTTTTTCACAAAAAATTTACTTCAGCTCCAATTTGTTTTATTTTACCAAAGGTAACAGGAGAAAATGGACCCCAAAAGTTGTTGTACAATTTGTCCTGAGTACGCCGATACCCCATATGTGGGTGTAAACCACTGTTTGGGCGCATGACAGAGCTCGGATGGGAAGGAGCGCCGTTTGACTTTTCAATGCAAAATTGACTGGAATTGAGATAGGACGCCATGCTGGGTTTGGAGAGCCACTGATGTGCCAAAACATTGAAACCCCCCACAAGTGACACCATTTAGGACAGTAGACCCCCTAAGGAACTTATCTAGATGTGTGGTGAGCATTGATCCACCAAGTGCTTCACAGATGTTTATAATGCAGAACCGTAAAAATAAAAAATCATATTTTTCACAAATTATCTTTCGCCCCCAATTTTTTATTTTCCCAATGGTAAGAGAAGATATTGGACCCCAAAAGTTGTTGTACAATTTGTCCTGAGTACGCTGATACCCCATATGTGGGGGTAAACCACTGTTTGGGCGCTTGGGAGAGCTCAGAAGGGAAGGAGCGCCGTTTGATGTTTCAAGGCAAAATTGACAGGAATTGAGATGGGACGCCATGTTGGGTTTGGAGAGCCACTGATGTACCTAAACATTGAAACCCCCCACAACTGACACCATTTTGGAAAGTAGACCCCCTAAGGAACTTATCTAGATGTGTGCTGAGCACTTTGCACTATAAACTTCTGTGAAGCCCTTGGTGGGTCAGAGCCGTAAAAATAAAACAAAAATTTTTTCCACAAAAATTATTTTTTAGCCCCCAGTTTTGCATTTTCCCAAGGGTAACAGGAGAAATTGGACCCCAAAAGTTGTTGTCCAATGTGTCCTGAGTGCGCTGATACCCCATATGTTGGGGTAAACCCCTGTTTGGGCGCACAGGAGAGCTCGGAAGGGAAGGAGCACTGTTTTACTTTTTCAACGCAGAATTGGCTGGATTTGAGATCGGATGCCATGTCGCGTTTGCAGAGCCCCTGATGTGCCTAAACAGTGGAAACCCCCCAATTATAACGGAAACCCTAATCCAAACACACCCCTAACCCTAATCCCAACCATAACCCTAAACACACCCCTAACCCTGACACACCCCTAACCCTAAACCCAACTGTAAATGTAATCCAAACCCTAACCCTAGCGGTAAAAAAAGGAAATAAATACATTTTTTTTATTTATCCCTAACTAAGGGGGTAATGAAGGGGGATTTTATTTACTTTTATAACGTCTTTAGCCGATTTTTATGATTGGCAGCAGTCACACACTAAAAGACGCTTTTTATTGCAAAAAATATTTTTTGCGTTACCACATTTTGATAGCTATAATTTTTTCCATATTTTGCCCCAGAGTCATGTGAGGTCTTTTTTTTGCGGGACGAGTTGACGTTTTTATTGGTAACATTTTCGGGCACGTGACATTTTTTGATCGCTTTTTATTACGATTTTTGTGAGGCAGAATGACCAAAAACCAGCTATTCATTAATTTTTTTTTTTTTTTTTTTTTTTTTTTTGGGGGGGGGGGGGGGGGGCGCGTTTATACCGTTCTGCGTTTGGTAAAATTGATAAAGCAGTTTTATTCTTCGGGTCAGTACGATTACAGCGCTTTATTCTGAGGACTATAACTTTTATTTTTTAGCTGGTGATGCTGTTTGGCGGCTCGTTTTTTGCGGGACAAGATGACGTTTTCAGCGGTACCATGGTTATTTATATCAGTCTTTTTGATCGTGCTATTCCACTTTTTGTTTGGCGGTATGATAATAAAGCGTTTTTTGCCTCGTTTTTTTTTTTTACGGTGTTCACTGAAGGGGTTAACTAGTGGGACAGTTTTATAGCTCGGGTCGTTACAGACGCGGCGATACTAAATATGTGTACTTTTACTGTTTTTTTTATTTAGATAAAGAAATGTATTTATGGGAATAATATTTTTTTTCCTTTATTTAGGATTTTTTTATTTTATTTTATTTTTTTTATTAACACAACTAAATGATATATATATTTTTTACTTTATAACATTGCCCCAGGGGGGGCATCATGTTATAAGGTCAGGTCGCTGATCTGACACTTTGCAGAGCACTGTCAGATCAGCGATCTGACATGCAGGACTCCTGGCTTATCAGCGCCTGCTCTGAGCAGGCGCTTGGTAAGCCACCTCCCTGCAGGACCCGGATGCAGCCCCGCGGCCATTTTGGATCCGGGGCCTGCTTGGAGAAGATAGGAGACCCTTGGAGCAACGCGGTCACATCGCGTTGCTCCGAGGGTCTCAGGGAAGCACGCAGGGAGCCCCCCTCCCTGCACGATGCTTCCCTATACCGCCGGATCATGTTTGATCGCAGTGTGTCGGGGGTTAATGTGCCAGGATGTCAGCTGCGATAGAGGGTTAATAGCTACTGGGGATCGAGCCACGCAGGTGACTAGTCGTACAGGCAAGTCCCTGGCAGCTTCTCTCTGCCAGCTGACAGTGACTGACAAGCCTCTGCCTGCCCTTGTCTTGTAGGTGTACACGTCCAAAAAAGATGCACGAAAGTTATCTGTCGGCACCATTATAGTTTATAGCCCTGTTGGCGCATATACCCGAATCCAGTTTTGCGGGGGGGTAGGTGGGTTCACATGTAAGCTCCATCGGGACAGGAGGCAATATGAAAACAGCCTTAGGTAAGGTGCCAAGACGCCATAACAAAAGTGCAGAACCCAGGAAAAATTTACTTTATTCCTCCCAGGAGCTGCCGACTTTCAGTCACAGGCACGCCAACGCAGTTTAAGGCTACGTGCACACGTATATTGGTCCACTGCCGATTTTTCCGCAGCGGATTTCATAAATCTGCAGGGCAAAAACGCTGCATTTTTGCTGCAGATTTATCACGGATTTACCGAGGTTTTTCTGTGGATTTCACTGCGGTTTTACCACTGCGGTTTTCTATAGGAGCAGCTGTAAAACCGCTGCGGAAGCAGAAAGTGAAATGCTGTGGAATGTAAACCGCTGCGTTTCTGCACGTTTTTTTCCGCAGCATGTGCACAGCCTTATTTGTTTCCCATAGGTTTACATTGTAATATAAACTCATGGGAAACTGCTGCGGACCCACAGCTGCGGAAACGCTGCGGATCCGCAGCGGTTTCCGCATTGTGTGCATATACCCTCAGTCATTGTTCATTATAGTTTGAGTGGCAGCTGTAAGCACGCCCTGGCAGGCTGACAGTCAGCTTAGCAGTGTACTAGCGCAGAGCCTGCTGTCAGTCACAGTGCTGTGTTGTGCTTATAGCTGCCACTCCAACTATAGCGAGTACTGACTGAAGCCGTCCCGTCACATCTGACCAGCATAACAAAAGGGGGCTCCTGGGAGGGATTTAGATATTTTTCTCCCAGGTGCAGCACTTTAAAGATGGCTGCAGGGCACCTTCATAACACTATTACCTGCAAATTAACCCCATGTCTGCAGGTCAAGCGTGTTATCTGACCTGACAGGTTCCCTATAAGGACAAAAGTTTGTAATATCAGCTCATAGTAATTACATCTTCATTATTTTGTGCAGATAAAGCAAAAGGCAGTGTTCACGCTGCGTTGAGTAGTGTGCGTCCAAAGCTTTTGAAGGAAGAATTCACGGTCTGCTGAATGGAAGCTCATGGATCTATTAAAAGTATGCATTGGCAGTTCTCAGCGTATATGGCAACGGTACACTGCTGACAGTGGGGAAGTGGCCTTACATGGTCAATGTCCAAATATTTATGGATCTGCGTTTATAGAATTAATTGAACATTGCATGTATAATCTCTGACCACTACAATTTTCCAACGTTGTTGACCTAATACAAAACGTTACATGCAAACCAGCCATCTGTGATATATCATAAACAGATCACACAGATGCAAGTTTATTTTATTTTATTTTTTTCCATAAAGTCTGATCTGGTTTGTGCCAGAAATCACACACTTTACTGTGAAATTCAGGTTTCTATTTTCCTGGCATCTCATCCAGTGAAAGAATTCCCAGTCTATTGATTAGTTTCCACAAAGAACACTTCAGTTCTATAACATTTCACACAAATTCCTCTCCATATTTATCACAATGGTATGCTTGGCTTACATCGCCACACAAAATGCAAAAGAAGTACATTTAGTACACAAAATTAAGTACAACTATCATAGACAAATGTTTGGGAAGTAAACCAAATTCACAGAAATAATGCTAAACTGACAAATTTGAAAAGCAACATGACGCTCAGGGACAGTTTTAGACAAAGTGGGGTCCTGGGCAAAACTTTAATGTGGGGCCCCAAATGCTCACATATTGCACCTTCACATAGCGTATGTAAATGCAACCAAAATGTTTCTGAGTTCAGGCCGTTAACAAACGAGATAGACAATATTGAAGTACCGTATATTCCCTGGCATCTTTACACCGGGTTAGGACGAGTGATGGGGACAGAACTATCACTAGTAGACCAATCTGTCCCCATACAGTATCAGGCTATCAGCAGTATACTGTATCTGCAGTTTTCACCGGGTGATGTGCTGCTGAGAACAAGAATTTATGTTCCGGCATAAACAATCCAATCACTGGTGAATAGGCATCATTTTACTTTTTTACTATACTGCATCTCATAATTCTCCAAATAGTATAATGTGCCCCATAGTCCTCCATATATTATAATGCACCTCTTAGTCCTCTATAATACACCCCCCCATAGTCCTCCATATAGTATAATGCACTCCCTGTAGTATAATGCACCCCTATAGTCCTTCATATTGTATAATACACCCCCATAGTCCTCCATATAGTACAATGCACTCCCTGTAGTATAATGCACCCCTATAGTCCTTCATATTGTATAATACACCCCCATAGTCCTCCATATAGTACAATGCACTCCCTGTAGTATAATACACCCCCATAGTCCTTCATATAGTATAACTCATTTCCCATAGTCCTCCATACAGTATAATGCAGCCCCTATATAGTACATATACTACAATACAGCGCCCATATAGTGTACTGTAGCCTCCATGCATGCCCCATCTATATATATATATAATCGTATAAGGGGCACTTCCATCTGTCTGTCCGTCCATCAGCGACAGGCACAGTCCGGCTGCGAAGTGGCGCCAGATTTGAACCACGCTTCGCTGATCGGCCAGCCGGGCGTGACCAATCAGCGATATTGGCGCGGAATTTAACCCCCACTCACAGCGCGACGTACATACATACATATTCTAGAATACCCGAGGCGTTAGAATCGGGCCACCATCTAGTAGAGTATAATGGAGTTCCCCATATTGTATAATGGAGCCCCCACATAGTACATATAGCATAATACACTTTCCATTGAGTATAATGCAGCCCCCTTATAGTATATACAGTATAATGCATGTCCCCATATAGTACAATGCAGCCTGCATATAGTATAATGCATGCTCCATAGAGTAAAATGCACACCTCCATATTATACATACAGTTGTGCTCAAAAGTTTACATACCCCAGTAGAATTTTTGGGATGTGAACTTTTGATCAGTGCCATTTGGATGTTTTGGGCTGTCATTATGATTTAAAAAGAGAAACACAGTAGTTTGACAATAAATGGCTTCACCCCACCACTAACCATGAGTGGAGAAAAAAAAAAAAGTTGTAGCGTTCTCATTCGTATTTTCTTAAAAAAAGGCCAAGAAAGCAAAAACTTTTTAGCAAAACTGTATAGTATAAAGCACTCCCCATATAGTCAGTGCCGTATTTGGCATTCATGCTGCCCTAGGCACTGTAAGTGGTCACTCCCCCTAATGGTTAGTCAGACAACAGTCTCATGCAGCCGTCGGTGTTACACGTACAATATCTATCAGTATTTTTCACAACTACAGGTATTATTTATTATTATAGCGCCATTTATTCCATGGCGCTTTACATGTGAGGAGGGGTATACATAATAAAAACAGGTACAATAATCTTGAACAATACAAGTCACAACTGGTACAGGAGGAGAGAGGACCCTGCCCACGAGGGCTCACAATCTACAAGGGATGGGTGAGAATACAGTAGGCGAGAGTAGAGCTGGTCATGCAGTGGTTTGTTCGATCGGTGGTTACTGCAGGTTGTAGGCTTGTTGCAAGAGGTGGGTCTTCCGGTTCTTTTTGAAGGTTTCGATGGTAGGTGAGAGTCTGATGTGTTGTGGTAGAGGGTTCCAGAGTAGGGGTGATACGCGAGAGAAATCTTGTATACGATTGTGGGAAGAGGAGATAAGAGGGGAGTAGAGAAGGAGATCTTGTGAGGATCGGAGGTTGCGTGCAGGAAAGTACCGGGAGACGAGGTCACAGATGTATGGAGGAGACAGGTTGTGGATGGCCTTGTATGTCATGGTTAGGCTTTTGTACTGGAGTCTCTGGGTAATGGGGAGCCAGTGAAGGGATTGACAGAGGGGAGAGGCTGGGGAATAGCGTGGGGACAGGTGGATTAGTCGGGCAGCTGAGTTTAGAATAGATTGGAGGGGTGCGAGAGTGTTAGAGGGGAGGCCACAGAGCAGGAGGTTACAGTAGTCGAGGCGGTAACCATTATAGTCTATGAGGCAGTCCCCATATCCATGATTTTTCCCAGACAGTGTGCTTGTGCAAAAAATTACAGAGATTTGTCTTGGTTTTTGTACAGTACAACATATGAAAAGTGCTAATACAAGTCTATTGGTCCAGAAAGAAAACCATATCACAAGGGTAGTATTAGAACACAGTTTGTGTGACATCCATGTGCTGCCTGTGATTAACATTGCAAAATATAGTAGCGGCTTCTACATTTATTTATCCATCTGTGAAAACCATCAAAGATAACTGATGGTAAAAACAGGCACACGGACCGTACACTGATGACACATGGACTGTGTAATGATGACACACGAACCATAGACTGATGACGCACGGACCATACACTAAAGACACCAGAACCATTTTACAAGTACGTGTTTAAACAGATGAGTGAAAGATGCCGAAAAGTGCCCATTAACATTAACCCCTTCATGACCTTGGGATTTTTCGTTTTTCCGTGTTCGTTTTTCACTCCCCTCCTTCCCAGAGCGATAACTTTTTTATTTTTACGTCAAATTGGCCATGTGAGGGCTTATTTTTTGCGGGACGAGTTGTACTTTTGAACGACATCATTGGTTTTAGCATGTCGTGTACTAGAAAACGGGAAAATAATTCCAAGTGCGGTGAAATTGCAAAAAAAGTGCAGTCCCACACTTGTTTTTTGTTTGGCTTTTTTGCTATGTTCACTAAATGCTAAAACTGACTTGACATTATGATTCTCCAGGTCAGTAAGAGTTCGTAGACACCTAACATGACTAGGTTATTTTTTATCTAAGTGGTGAAAAAAAATTCCAAACTTTGCTAAAAAAAAAAATTATGCCATTTTCCGATACCCGTAGCGTCTCCATTTTTCGTGATCTGGGGTCGGTTGAGGGCTTATTTTTTGCGTGCCGAGATGACGTTTTTAATGATAGCATTTCGGTGCAGATACGTTCTTTTGATCGCCCGTTATTGCATTTTAATGCAATGTCGCGGCGACCAAAAAAACGTAATTCTGGCGTTTTGAATTTTTTTCCCGCTACGCTGTTTAGCGATCAGGTTAATGCTTTTTTTTTAGTTGATAGATCAGGCGATTCTAAGCGCGGCGATACCAAATATGCGTAGATTTTATATTTTTTTTATTGATTTATTTTGATTGGGGCGAAAGGGGGGTGATTTAAACTTTTATATTTTTTTATTTTTTTAACATTTTTTTCAACTTTTTTTTTTTACTTTTGCCATGCTTCAATAGCCTCCATGGGAGGCTAGAAGCAGGCACAACGCGATCGGTTCTCTGCTACATAGCAGCGATCTGCTGATCGCTGCTATGTAGCAGAAATGGAGGTGTGCTGTGAGCGCCGACCACAGGGTGGCGCTCACAGCCACCGGTCATCAGTAACCATAGAGGTCTCAAGGACCTCTATGGTTACAATGGAGACGCATCGCCGACCCCCGATCATGTGACGGGGGTCGGCGATGACGTCATTTCCGGCCGCCCAGCCGGATGCGGTAGTTAAATGCCGCTGCCTGCGTTTGACAGCGGCATTTAACTAGTTAATAGGTGTGGGCAGATCGCGATTCTGCCTGCGCCTATTACGGGCACATGTCAGCTGTTCAAAACAGCTGACATGTCCCGGCTTTAGTGCGGGCTCACCGCGGAGCCCTGCATCAAAGCAGGGGATCTGACCTCGGACGTACTATCCCGTCCGAGGTCAGATAGGGGTTAAATAGTAGTTAATGTACCCATACACATTAGACTCAGGTCAGCCAAACCCGCAGACATCAATGTGCTCGGCCGACAAGCTGATCCTAGATTAACACATTCGTGTGTTACAATTTGAGAGGAGCTGAATGAATTTTTCTCCGTGGTCATCCAGGTTGCTTACATTCCACTTCCAGCCAATACAAAACCCTTGGAAGGTCACGTTTTTATTCAAGTTTATTACTAAGAAACAAATGCAATCAATTCACTTTTATTGAGAGAAGCTGAATACATCGAATTGGCATGTGACCCCAGGTATGCAAATCACATGCATAAGGTCACGGAATCGTAATAGCGTGAATACAGACTCTTTTTCTAAGTCTGGACTGCCCGTTTAATGGTATTGGCTGTTGTGAATTCTGTGGCCAAGCTCCCTCCTGTGGTCGTGAGTGGTACTGCGGCTGGTTCTGTCTATAAGCTTCCTTTGGTGGATGAGAGTGGTACTGCGGCTTCTGAGTTTCCTTCCTCAGGTGATGAGGTTAAGTCGTTAGGTGCTGCTCTATTTAACTCCACCTGGTGCTTTGATCCTGGCCTCCAGTCAATGTTCTAGTATTGGTCTTGCTTCCTCCTGGATCGTTCCTGTGGCCTCTCTTTCCTGCATAAGCTAAGTTCTGCTTGTGTTATTTTTGTTTGCTATATTTTCTGTCCAGCTTGCTATATTGGTTTTTACTTGCTTGCTGGAAGCTCTGAGACGCAGAGGGAGCACCTCCGTACCGTTAGTCGGTGCGGAGGGTCTTTTTGCCCCTCTGCGTGGTTGTTTGTAGGTTTTTGTGTTGACCGCTAAGTTTTCTTTCCTATCCTCGGTCTATTCAGTAAGTCGGGCCTCACTTTGCTAAATCTATTTCATCTCTGTGTTTGTATTTCATCTTTACTCACAGTCATTAAATGTGGGGGGCTGCCTTTTCCTTTGGGGAATTTCTCTGAGGCAAGTTAGGCTTATTTTTCTTTCTTCAGGGCTAGTTACTCAGGCTGTGCCGAGTTGCATAGGGAGCGTTAGGCGCAATCCACGGCTACCTCTAGTGTGGTGTGTTAGGATTAGGGATTGCGGTCAGCAGAGTTTCCACATCTCAGAGCTTTTTTTGGTAAATGTCAGGTCACCATGTGTGCTCTGAACTTCAAGGTCCATTGTGGTTCTGAATTACCTGTTCATAACAATTGGCTATATGTTTGGGCTCATTGTCCTTCTGCAAAATTTGGAGCCAGATGCATCCTTGTTCATATTTGCCACCTGCCTGAACTAGGCACATACCGCCAAAAAAAATGCACGACAGGGCACGTGCATCAATGACCCCATCAGCACATATCACTGAACGCTGTTTTGTGGGGGTTCAGATCCAAACCCGACAGAGCCACTGAATGCATTTACACAGAATAGACTGTCAATCACACAATGCACGAGCAAAATGTTCGTCCATTGAGTGAAATAAATTAATTATAAGATTGTTTAAACAGGCCACTACTTTAACATTGATGACCTAAACTTAGGACAGCCCCTGTCCTAAAGGGATGACCTATCCTTAGCATAGGTCATCAATGTCTGATCGGTGGGGGTGCAACGCCTACCACTCCCATCAATCAACTGTCGTTGGTGGCTGGAACTGCACACACCCTGCACCCCTCTATCTCTCGCACACCCTGCACTTCTCAGTCAGTCTGGACCCCTCTATTTCCCACCACCTGTAATGTCACACATCCCTGTCAGTCTGCATCCCCATAGCCCACAGAGCCTGCATCACACTATCACATACACCCTGCATTCCCCATGTACCCTGTTCCCTCATTACCTCTCACAAGTTTCCCCCATCTCCTCCAGCTTCTCCTGCAGCGCCAGCTTCCAGCATGCAAAACTGTGGCTCCTCCCCCTTGAGTTATATGATAGTGACGCCATTGCAGGTCCTGTACCATTCAGATGTAATTTCTTCCGTTTAGGCAGGGAGCTGATTTAGGCTCCCCTTCCCCCACTGTGCACACATATCGAAACTACCCTCCCTTGAAAAAACTTGGCCCACCCCTCAGGGTATGTGCACACGTCAGGATTTCTTGCAGAAATTTTCCTGACAAAAAAATGGACATTTCTGCCAGAAATCCGCATGCGTTTTTACCACGATTTTACCGCGATTTTGACACGTTTTTGGTGCGTTTTTTCCCAAATGCATAGAATTGCGGGAAAAACGCAGAAAATCTGCAAAAATAATGAACATGCTCATTTTTTTACCGCGATGCCTTTTTTTCGCGGAAAAAAATGCATCCATGTGCACAAAACATGCAGAATGCATTCTAAATGATAAAATGCATAATGTATGCATTTTCAATGAGTTTTTACAGCGTTTTTAGCACGAAAAAACGCGGAAAAAAAACCTGTACGTGTGCACATAGCCTAAACCTGCTTGGCTAAAAAAAATTAAATAAATTTTAAAAAAAACTTGCTCAGGTGCACGCTGCCCCCCTTCCTCCCCATCATGGCGCCCTCAAGTACTTAGTGGCAAATACGGCCCAGCATATAGTATAATGCAGCCTCCATCATATAGTATATAGTAGAATGCGTGCCCCCATGAGCATGGAAAATATGTAGATTACATAGGATATATGTTAATTCCCATGTAAACAGGTGTATATTATATTACTTGTGCTTGGTAGGTAGGGAATGAACATAAAATATATCAAAATACAGATTCAAAAAGCATAAATAAATACTCTCAGCTAGAAACATAGCTATGCCTACTTCTCCATCAATAATATTGAAAAAATCAAAACTAGTGGACAAATATACTATACCACCAAAAGAGGAGTACAAAGTACTCACGGACCACTATGACACTGACAATATAAAATCAATAAAGTTTTTTGAAAATTCATCTAAAACATATATCATACCTTGTGAGGATCTCAAAAAGACTCAGTCAGAATTCCATATATAACAGTGGTAACTCATCAGCACCTATCACATAGCATCGTAAGTTTACATCTAATATATAATTGCCTAGAATACTACTTCCTGCTAATGTCCGGAGCTAATGTCCGGAGCTAATGTCCGGAGCTAATGTCCGGAGATAAGTGACGTCAACAGTGTCCAGTGTCTGATTGGTTGCCGCCTGCTGCGAGCGACCAATCAGAAACGTGCCGTACTGTGACACACTCCGCCCGCCATTTTGGTGTGATTTTTGAATTTTTACCTCACAGCAAGTTTCTACTGCGTGGAGGCGGGCCCAGTGACGTTGCTCTTCAAGCTCCTGCCGAATTTCGTCAAAAAAATGATAATACCATTTACCAAAACTATATATATTTAGTTGTGAAGTGGTTCAGTGACATTTTCAAACCAATTTTGAACTTTTGTTTGGTGTTTTCTCCATATACTGCCTATTATTCACTGACTGTTATACTGAGAGACTGCCGTTTATTAACCTCTTTGCCACATTGGGTATATTGCTCTATTATTTGCCACATAAGGACATTGTCCATTATTGCCCAGCAATTTCTCTGCAATATAAACTGCCTATTTATTAATATCTGCATTCCTGCAAAGAACTATTGCCTATTATTAACTGGCTATTTTCCTACTACCTGACACTGCCTCTTATTAACCTGTTGTTTGCCACCACCACGCTTAAAGCTGTTTAGCTTAGCCAACATGAGCTCTAATAGTAAGGATACTAATGACACAGAGCCCAAAGCTGCTGATGGCGCACGTAAGATTAGGTCTGATAGAAAGTATACTAATACGTTTCTGATTGGTCGCTCGCAGCAGGCGCAACCAATCAGACACTGGACACTGTTGACGTCACTTATCTCCGGACATTAGCTCCGGACATTAGCTCCGGTTGGTGATAGGAACCTGTATTTGAAGCTCCAGCAGTATAGCTGCTGAGAGATTTCATTTTGTTTTTAAAAAGGGTGAGGTTTTTGTGAACAGGTAAGAGACGGGTGGGATGGCTGTTCACACACATCTCTATCTTCAGGTGTGTTCTGTACATAGAAATAGATATATAGATAGGTACATTTTTAGATAGATAGGGAAAGAATAGAGATTTTGCTTTCACATCAACATTTTTCTGCTATTTGGAGAATTTATGGTGGAAAAAAGGCTATTTCTGCACTTCCTGCCTAAGGGCTGACCCACGCCACTCTTGCTGTAAGTTGCATGCAATGTATACGGAATTTGTACTTCACTTGCGGCAGGTGCGGCACATGTGGTTTCTGCTGTTTTCGCCACAAAATCTCCACTTACCAGTGTTTTTGTTGTGGCTGCATTTAATGCAATTGCCGAAACCGCGTTTGCTGCATTTACTGCAAGTTAAAGGTACCGTCACACATAGCGACGCTGCAGCGATACCGACAACGATCCGGATCGCTGCAGCGTCGCTGTTTGGTCGCTGGAGAGCTGTCACACAGACAGCTCTCCAGCGACCAACGATCCCGAGGTCCCCGGTAACCAGGGTAAACATCGGGTAACTAAGCGCAGGGCCGCGCTTAGTAACCCGATGTTTACCCTGGTTACCATCCTAAAAGTAAAAAAAACAAACACTACACACTTACCTACAGCCGTCTGTCCTCCAGCGCTGTGCTCTGCACTCCTCCTGTACTGGCTGTGAGCACAGCGGCCGGAAAGCAGAGCGGTGACGTCACCGCTCTGCATTCCGGCTGACCGACGCTCACAGCCAGAGCAGGAGGAGTGCAGAGCACAGCGCTGGAGGACAGACGGCTGTAGGTAAGTATGTAGTGTTTGTTTTTTTACTTTTAGGATGGTAACCAGGGTAAACATCGGGTTACTAAGCGCGGCCCTGCGCTTAGTTACCCGATGTTTACCCTGGTTACCAGCGAAGACATCGCTGAATCGGTGTCACACACGCCGATTCAGCGATGTCTACGGGGAGTCCAGCGACGAAATAAAGTTCTGGACTTTCTTCCCCGACCAGCGATCTCCCAGCAGGGGCCTGATCGCTGCTGCCTGTCACACTGGACGATATCGCTAGCGAGGACGCTGCAACGTCACGGATCGCTAGCGATATCGTCTAGTGTGACAGTACCTTAACTCCAAGCTTCATCTACATTGCATGGCACTTGCTGAAAGTGTGTTGTAGGTCAGTTCTTTGGTGCCAAGTGTGGAAGTTGTATTGTTTTTAACATAACTTCTGCAAATATCAGAAACATGCAGATGTGAAAGAGGTCTGAGTATTAAGAAATAGGAATCAGTTAGTTAGGACCCATCAGTTCAAAGGCTACCGTGATGTGGTTGATGGGCATGCTTATATTAGCCCATCGGTGTACTATGAACGTTGATTTCTTAAATTTTACACTTCTGTAAAAATAAACACAAAAAATTTGGGTACACAAAAAGGCTTTTATTTCTGTTGTACCTATTAGAATTATTTAAAATGAAGGCTTAGCTAAGCCCAAGAGATGATTAAAAACGTTTCATACCAACCCATCAGATGTAAAATTACTGTGAAAATACCTGATGGGCACACAAGTATGCGCCAGTATGGGTACTAAGAGCCTTTCCACATAATAATGAAATATTTTAAAATGTCATAGACCATACCAATATACATAGTTATTGATACATATTATTTATTATTTACATTATTGTTCTTAAGCAAAGAACCGTTGTTGTGGCATTTGCCACAACACGCAAAGTTGTCGTCTGATGTCTTTCATCCCTCCCCTCATAAGCATGTTCATGGATCCTGTGTAACTGTACCTTAAATAACAAGAATTGTCAAGAGCTGGTGAGTGCAGCCATTTTTTGTTCTTTCTTACTATTATTTATTAATTGTATTATTCTTACATTTGAATAAATAAAGTATATATGGATTCTAGACTCCCGATTCTTTAGAATCGGGCTGCCATCTAGTATATAAATAAATACTTATCCCATATGAAGCTCACAGAACATCCTTTAACCCCTTTACCCCCAAGGGTGGTTTGCACGTTAATGACCAGGCCAATTTTTACAATTCTGACCACTGTCCCTTTATGAGGTTATAACCCTGGAACGCTTCAACGGATCCCAGTGATTCTGACCGTGTTTTCTCGTGACATATTGTACTTCATGATAGTGGTAAAATTTCTTTGATATTACCTGCGTTTATTTGTGAAAAAAACGAAAATTTGACGAAAATTTTGAAAATTTGTCACACAAAATACTTAATAAGTAACATTTCCCACATGTCTACTTTACATCAGCACAATTTTGGAACCATCATTTTTTTTTTTTTCTTTTTAGGGAGTTATAAGGGTTAAAAGTTGACCAGCAATTTCTCATTTTTACAACACCATTTTTTTTTTTAGGGACCACATCTCATTTGAAGTCATTTTGAGGGGCCTATATGATAGAAAATACCCAAGTGTGACACCATTCTAAAAACTGCACCCCTCAAGGTGCTCAAAATTCAAGAAGTTTATTAACCCTTCAGGTGTTTCACAGGAATTTTTGGAATGTTTAAATAAAAATGAACATTTAACTTTTTTTCACAAAAAATTTACTTCAGCTCCAATTTGTTTTATTTTACCAAGAGTAACAGGAGAAAATGGACCCCAAAAGTTGTTGTACAATTTGTCCTGAGTACGCCGATACCCCATATGTGGGGGTAAACCACTGTTTGGGGCATGACAGAGCTCGGAAGCGAAGGAGCGCCATTTGACTTTTCAATGCCACTGATGTGCCTAAACATTGAAACCCCCCACAAGTGACACTATTTTGGAAAGTAGACCCCTAAGGAACTTATCTAGAGGTGTGGTGAGCACTTTGACCCACCAAGTGCTTCACAGAAGTTTATAATGCAGAACCGTAAAAATAAAAAATCATATTTTTTCACCAAAATTATCTTTTTGCCCCCAATTTTTTATTTTCCCAAGGGTAAGAGAAGAAATTGGACCCCAAAAGTTGTTGTACAATTTGTCCTGAGTACGCCGATACCCCATATGTTGGGGTAAACCAACACGGGAGAGGTCGGAAGGGAAGGAGCACTGTTTTACTTTTTCAACGCAGAATTGTCTGGCATTGAGATCGGACGCCATGTCGCGTTTGGAGAGCCTCTGATGTACCTAAACAGTCGAAACCCCCAACAAGTGACCCCATTTTAGAAACTAGACCCATTACGGAACTTATCTAGATGTGTGGTGAGCACTTTGAACCCCCAAGTGCTTCACATAAATTTATAACATAGAGCCGTGAAAATAAAAAATCCTTTTTTTTCCTCGTTTCAAGCGAAACGCGCTCCGGGTGTGGTGGGTCCCCAGGAGCGCTCCTATCTGGTAACTATACCTTGCTGTACTTCTTGTTCACTTCTTCACTAATTGCTGTACACCATTATACATAGGTACATGATTAACTGCATATGGACATTTGTCTGGATACGTGTTATTCATTTTGTATTGACTCTTATCTTGGAGCCTCTTTGGACTACCCACCTTTTGTTCTGTGTTTGAGGTGTTCTCTCACCAATGTGACTTTTTAATTGTTATTGATTAATAAAAGTTATATTTTACTACTGGCCCCTTTGTGAAGATAGTTTCTTTGGTGTATTCATATATTGCCCTTCATGGCCATTTATTGGGGATATTATTAGGTGTTAATTATTTGCAGCAGTGCAGGCTTACCAAGCGCCTGCTCTGAGCAGGCACTTGGTAAGCCACCTCCCTCCCTGCAGGACCCGGATGCCACGGCCATTTTGGATCCGGGCCTTGCTGCAGGGAGGAAGGTAAGAGACCCTCGCAGCAACGCGATCACATCCCGTTGCTGCGGGGTCTCAGGGAAGGCCGCAGGGAGCCCCCTCCCTGCGCGATGCTTCCCTGCACCGCCGACACACGGGGGTTAATGTGCCGGGAGCGGTCCGTAACCACTACTGGCACATAGTGCCGGATGTAAGCTGCGATAGGCAGCTGACACCCGGCCGCTATCGGCCGCGCTCCCCCCGTGAGCGCGGCCGATCGCGCTGGACGTACTATTCCGTCCATGGGAATTAAGGCCCACCCCACATGGACGGAATAGTACGTTCAATGACAGAAAGGGGTTAAGGTCACCATTTGATATATTGTTACCCGGATGATGAGAACTTAACATTAGGGAAATCTTTGTGAAAATATTAGAAATAAATCAATGCTTACCCATTCTAAGTTAGAGTACCACTGCAAGGAACGCCCCGACGCGCGTTTCGCCCACGTGCTTTCTCAAGAAGAGTGTGTTCCTTACCCCCACCTTACCTCATTAAATATCCCTTGTGATTTCAAATTGGCCAAGTAAGATGCTTCGCATGCGGAGACGCTCCACCATACTCACAGGTGCATCAAGTCCGGCACTCACTCCCGGTGTACGTTGGAGGAAATACCTCCTTGGCATCATTTGACGCACACCGGAAGTTCGTAGAGACCTTCGTCGATGCAGGAGCATAGGGTGAGTGAGGGCGCATGCGTATACCAGCGCCATTTTTAAGAAGTCCTACGGAGGATACCATATTTCCTTAGTCAATAAGGTAATGGTAAGTAAGCAAGTGCGCCTGCGCACATAGGCGCCATTTTTAAGAAGTCCTATGGAAGATGACATATTTCCTAATGCGGAATGTTTCGGGAGTGTTAACATCATCCATATATCAAAATATATCAAAAAGTGCCAATGTGCTAGATTCTTATCAAAAATATATAAAATCCATCATATCCTGGAGATTAAATTCTAATATTAACAAAACTCCAGCATACTACAAAAATTATTACACAAAATATATATAAAATATCGACCTTCGTCGAAGTGAAAACAAAGGCAAACAAGTGTATGTGTGTATATCATCGCCATCTTTTAAGAGATCCCAAAAAGGAAACCATATTCCCCTAATTAATAAGGTAATAGTAAGTGATCTAATGCACCAGCGCACATAGGCGCCCTCTTTAGGAATCCCATAAAAATGACATGTTTATCAATACAAAATATTTAAAAACCATTCACATTATCCATATGGCAAATCAATCAAAAAGCGCTAATGTGATAAATCCTATCATATTCAAATGATTGAATTCTGATATTGGCAAAAATCCAATATATTACAAAAATAACAATATATTGGAAATACAGAAATACGCATATAACAATAAATAATAATGAAAATACATTTCAAGTGTCTATAACTAATGTGTTACATTCCTATTTATTGTTTCATTATAAGTGAGAAAAGAAAAGAAAAAAAAAACACATGTATGCAGAATAATCCCCAATAGTCCATGTACTTCCACATAATTGATGATTGCTCACACACTTAGTAAAACCTCCGAGGCGTAAAGACGAGGGAAAAAAAGAGGTTGGGGATAGTTCTTCTTTGGATAAAGGATTAGAACAGAAATCGTATGAAGTCTCACATGTAGAGCAAGAGATGATCTTACTACTAATATAAAATACAATGAAACAAAAAAGAAAATTTAAAAAAAAAACACAAAAAAAACATTCTAAAAACAATGGATTACAAGAAAGGTACAAAGCTAATTTTTTCGTTCAATCCCTCAGGAGACATGGTCCCTAATTCAACAATCCATCTGGATTCTAGTTGGACTAGAGTCTGTTTAATATTTCCTCCTCTAATGCCAAAATGCTAAAATATATGTAGATTACAGGGAATTGAACATATATCCCATATAAATTTTAAAAAAAATGTTGGCTTAATGAATTAAATGCGTGCAAATACGTAGATTACAGGGGAATGAACAAATATCCCATAAACACAGATTATATTAGTATATTATATTCCCTGAGGGGTTATAATAGAACAGGAGCTGCCCGGCTCGGCACACCAATGCCATTGCACACAAATGAAGACTGGGCATGGATGTCTGACATTTGTGCAATTCTCAAGGCTTTGAGGACTCCATAAAGATGGTGAGCAGCGATGACGTCATAATCCGTGCAACTATCCAGCTTCTTTGCCTACTTAAACAGTTGCTGCTCACAATTAAACATGGAGAGTCGTCGTCGTGGTGGAGACAGGGAAGCTTTGGCTGTAGGGACCTTGACACATATGGCTGACTTTATGTACCGCTGTCTTTGCATCTCTTCTTCCTGAGGTGGAGAGGTATTCTAAAATGGTGATGTACCAGAAGACCATTGTGGAAATTATGTTGAAAAAATTCCCATGAGACAATGCCAGAGGCAGGGGTCGAGCTTCCTTGACCAACCAAGGAAGAGAGGCCAGGGAGACACAGCCGAGGCAGGGGTACGCTGTCAATGGCGTGGTCCAATTTCATGACAAATGCCAAGTGTCAAATGCCTGATGACCGGGTATTTTTGATGAGGGAAAATTTTTAAAGATGGTCAAGCAATAAATACCTGGCCGACCAAACCAGCATACTCACTAATTATTCTGTGACATTCAACTGTTGGGTCTCAAACCGGGACACCTGGCGTGAACTGTCCCTCTGCATGCCTTGGAGTTGTTGTGCTGTATTGCCACTGGCATCTTGTCTGAGCGGGTTTTTATTTTTAGTGCCACCAGGGGGTGATAACAGACAAGCTGAGAATGCCGACAGGCTCACTCTCAAAAAGCATGGATTAGCCCACACCACCAGATGACTGCAGAAAGTAAAGTGTTTTTAATATTCAATATTTGAATGAGGCCTGCCAGTTGTTGTCTATGGATGACCCTCCTTATACAGTCCTAAAGGCTTTGCAAAAAGTGCAAAGACAGTCAAAAATTATAAGTAGGGCAGCACGGTGGCTTAGTGGACAGCACTGCAGCCTTGCAGTGCTGGAGTCCTGGGTTCAAATCCCACCAAGGACAACATACAAACACGGGAGTTTGTATGTTCCTCCCGTGTTTGTGTGGGTTTCCTCCGGGTACTCCGGTTTTCTCCCACATTCCAAAGACATACTGATAGGGAACTTAGATTGTGAGCCCAACGGGGACAGTGATGATAATGTGGGCAAACTGTAAAGCGCTGCGGAATATGATAGCGCTATATAAAAAAAAAAAATAAAGAAAGATAGATAAGTACATCAACTACACTCTCGAGATATTTATATTCAAAAAAATGTCATGGATTTAATGAGTCCACACAGTTTAACACTGCCATTATTGCATTACTATGGTATGTAAATCTCACAATAAGTATTGAAAAATATTTCTGGATTAGATTACTCATCCATAGATTGTCATGTGCTTTAAAACATGTTGGTGATATATATATATATATATATATATATATACACATATATATATATACACATACATACACACATACACACACAACAGTACAAGAAAACTTTAAAAATTTGGCTTGGTTACATTTCTTACTCATACATTATTCTGTGAACTCCGATACATTTCTTGGGTACAAAACATTCCAAAAAAGCATTTAAATATTTTGCTGGGATACACTTCTCACCCATACACTATTCCGTGTTCTGTCATACATTTCGTTGGAATATAACCCTGAAGAAACTGGTTCAAAAATTTAATCGGAACTATATTGCTCTTCCAGAGGGTATTACTTGTTTAGATTTTGGTGGTATATAAGCCTTAAACGTGTTCTAAATATTAGGCTGTGTGCACATGTTGCACATTTGGTGCGTTTGTCGCATTTCTTTTGCTTCAGGTTGTCGCAAATCCGTGCCAAACAAGTGAATGAGAAGCCTAAAGGTTCATGCACACGTTTAGTATTTTTTACTTGCAGGTTTGGTGCAGAAAATAATCTGCAGCATGTCAATTCTCAGTGCATTTTTTGACGGCGTTTTTCACCATTGACTCTCAAATCAACCACAAATGAGCGTTTTTGCAGTTGCGTTTTTTCCTACCAAGAGATGCATAAATTTTGCTCAACATGTGCAGATACCCTTATCACTATTACATTGCTCACCCATAGACTATTCTGTGATCTGAAATACATTTCCTTGGTATATAACCCTCAAAAATGCATAGCTTTTGAATCTAGGAGTACCAATACATGACAATTTTAACAGTGTGTATGAGGCCCTCCTTTATGTCTAATACAAGGTGTAGCCGAGTCCTTAATTTTTGGCCGTTCTTGCTGTTAAACTAAACTGAAATTTCCTATTTTTTTTAAATAAAAAAAAACAATTTACTGTAGGTTTATTTAAATTAGAATTTTTTTTACATCCTTTTTAAATTTTGCCTTGTACAAGTCATTATAAATGAAAAAATGTTTAACTTTTTTTCCTGTAAAATGTAATTTCTCGTCGGTTTGGAATGTTTTTTGTCACTCCTTAAAGTGGAGTAAAAGTGTGACACCATTGTTCTCAGCAGCGATCTGGTAGTCAGATGCTTCTGGGGGTCTCCCATTTTAACATTTTCACTGCCCTCCCGATCTCTTTGTAGGATCTGCCGGAAAAAAAGCTTGTCTTTCCGATTGACTTCCATTATACTCGATACGAGCATGCGAGTATTAGGCTGGGATCACACATGCGAGAAATACGTCCGAGTCTCGCATGGTAATACCCGGCATTGCCGCAGTCACTCAGGAGCGGAGCGTCGGCCGCATAGCAATACATACAGCCGCACGCTCCGCTCCTGAGTGACGGCGGGAATGCCAGGTATTGCCATTCGAAACTCGGACGAATTTCTCGCATGTGTGATCACGGCCTTAAGGTACCTTCACACTCAGCGACGCTGCAGTGATACCGACAACGATGTCGATCGCTGCAGCGTCGCTGTTTGGTCGCTGGAGAGCTGTCACACAGACAGCTCTCCAGCGACCAACGATACCGAAGTCCCCGGGTAACCAGGGTAAACATCGGGTTACTAAGCGCAGGGCCGCGCTTAGTAACCCGATGTTTACCCTGGTTACCAGCGTAAAAGTAAAAAAAACAAACACTACATACTTACCTACCGCTGTCTGTCCCCGGCGCTGTGCTTTCCTGCACTCCTCCTGCACTGGCTGTGAGCACAGCGGCCGGAAAGCAGAGCGGTGACGTCACCGCTCTGCTTTCCGGCTGACCGACGCTCACAGCCAGTGCAGGAGGAGTGCAGAGAAGCAGAGCGCCGGGGACAGACAGCGCTTAGTAACCCGATGTTTACCCTGGTTACCAGTGAAGACATCGCTGAATCGGTGTCACACACACGCCGATCCAGCGATGTCTGCAGGGAGTCCAGCGACGAAATAAAGTTCTGGACTTTCCTCAGCGACCAACGATCTCCCAGCAGGGGCCTGATCGTTGGTCGCTGTCACACATAACGATTTCCTTAACGATATCGTTGCTACGTCACAAAAAGCAACGATATCGTTATGTGTGAAGGTACCTTTAGGAATTGCTCAAATCAAGCAACAAGCACTAGAGCATTTTAGTGCTCGCTCATCTCTAAATCCAGCAGCTGATACATGCTGCCCAATCCAGGGTCATCAAGTATCTAACCATAGTTTCGTGATTTCAGCCATATATGCAACTTTGAAAAAGAGTTTAAATGCTGATGCCAGTGACTAACAAGTCTCTCCCTGCATGCGCATTTACGGAGAGACCAGTCACTCCAGGGCAGCGGAAGGGGAGAAGCGGCAGGAACCAGTCTGTCCAATTTGTCTCCTGTGCAGTTTGCTTATGAATTGGGCAGTGTGTCAGGTTCCCTTACTTAGGCCATGGCCACACTAGCATATGACATCAGAAGTGATATGCTAATGATCCTCGGCTCCTGCTCTGCTGCGAGTAGGAGCCGAGTGTAATGAGTCTCTCACACAGAATCAGAGCACAGCTGCGGAGGAGGCAGAGAAACTCATTTCTCTATCTCCCCTACTGCCGGCGTATATCGCACCGCACTCGGATATTATCCGAGTGATGTGCGTTGTGTCACTCGCACCCATAGACTTATATGGGTGCGAGTGAGCCGAAACTTTGCAGAGTCTCGGTGCCAATCACAGCACCGGCCGCCCCGGAGCATGAGCATATCATTAACTGAAAACTACAAATAAAGATGAAACAACAACCACAAGACAGATTTCATCAACCAAGGTATATATTTTAATATGTATAATGGCACCAATCTAATTAATCTGTAGTTTACTCAGTACAATCCCGCTGACAGGTTCCCTTTAAAATTAAAAGGGGTTATCAGGACATTCTTTTTCTTTTGGGCCTAAGAACCAGGGCTTAGGAGTCGGTAAGCTAAACTTCTGACTCAGACTCCTCAATTTCCTGGACTTCGACCCCACAGCACTGCCTCACTACAGAGAATGTACATAAAGTGCAGCACAGATTCATCTAATCTAAAAGCCGAGATCCGTAGAGCAGGAATAGAACACAATTTATAGGACATTTTATAACTTTCCCAAGTTTTTAAAAGGAAGGTGCCAGAAGGTTTCTTGTAGTTTTGTTTTTTGTGAAATTAAGCTTAAAATAGTAATTTCAATGTATTAAAGGGAACATGTCACCCCCAAAATCGAAGGTGAACTAAGCCCACCGTCATCAGGGGCTTATCTACAGCATTCTGGAATGCTGTAGATAAGCCCCAGATGTAATCTGAAAGAGGAGAAAAAGAGGTTAGATTATACTCACCTAGGGGTAAGTATATCCCAACACCATTTATAAAGCAAGAAATCCCACTTATTAAACCTGACAGGGCACACCTGTGAAGTGAAAACCATTCCCGGTGACTACCTCTTGAAGCTCATCAAGAGAATGCCAAGAGTGTGCAAAGCAGTAGTCAAAGCAAAAGGTGGCAACTTTGAAGAACCTAAAATATAAGGCCGGGGTCACACTAGACCGTAATACGGGCGAGTGAAATGCGATTGAAAAAAAAAAAATATATTAAAAAATCGCACTGTGCTCGTCCCAATGATAATCTATGGGGCAGCTCCCATCATCCGATATTTTCTCGCCCGTATTCCGGATCCGAGTGAAATCGCAGCATGCTGCGATTGTCAGCGTATCTTGGCCGAGAATCGCCAATGCAAGTCTATGGATGCGAGAAAAAAACGGATTACACACGGACCATGCGTGTGCATTGCAAGAAATACGGAAGACTTCTCCAGGTGACAGGAAATTGAATCATCCATTATCAGGAAGAATTGGCATGCTAATTTCTGGCCCACGCTGGATTGAAAAGCAGGAAGCAAGCCTCCACGGAGTGTACTGTGTAGCAGCATGGCCAGTTATAAATGTTGAGATGCTGATTGCTCTGGTCCATGATAGACCAAAATTATGGGACCATCGCGACGCACATTATGCGGACCGTGCACGTAAAGACGCAGCATGGAGGGCAATCTGTCACCACATGTTCCCCCGATTTTGATGAGCGACCTCAAGAGGTTCAGCAAGAAATTTGTAAGTACCATCCTTTACCAAAAAATTGGGTTTTATATTGGGTTCCTGATAAAAATAAGCATGAACACATCATATGTGGTGTGTTTATGAGTGATGTAAATGTTCAAATCTCTTGGTTGAGGATGCAAAAACATTAACAAGACACACAAATATGGTTGAAATGTAGTAGCTATAGTCCTTTAATATAGGACCAAGGGAGTTTTATGTCCCCCTAGGCTCCAGGGCCCGTGTGTGATTGCAAACCCTGTACCTGTTGGAGTTATGTGCTTGATATTCCAAAAAAATATTTTGGTTCTTTGCAGTGAATGATGTCACTAGACGCTGGCGGAGTTGCCGGGACCAATACCGGCGTGAACGTCAAGTTTCTGGGCGCAGTGGTGATGCAGCAACCAAAAAAAAGAAAATATCTTTATTTTGATTGGCTTAATTTTCTTGCACCGGTGATGGAGCTTAGACCGTAAGTGCTCAGACCGTAAGTGCTCAGACCGTAAGTGCATGCATGCATGTCACAAAATATTTAACACATCTTATAACGTGAATATGTTTCTAATTTTTTTTTTAAAAACTCATTTTTGAAATCCAGAACAGAGTCAAATCTGACAGAAAGGGAGACTGCATCTGACTCGGAGTTGGTGATTGACCCAGTTGGTGAAGGTGCCGAAATGGCTGGACCATCTGGCCAACCAACAAGCAGCAACCAACCACCACCACCACCAGCAGCGTCTTCTGCCACACAGGAGGCCAATCCAGAGGTGGAGGAAGGAGCCCAGAGCAGCAGTCCAACCTTGGCTCTGGATACATCACCACAGCCTACTACAAGACCAAACCGTGGTCGGCGCAGAAGGGTGGCTTCTAACACTGGCACCAGGAGGCAAGTGGATACAGGGGTGTTGGACTATTTGGCCAGGGCTGCCCATGACGATGGGGAGGAAGCGTACTTCCGCAGTCTTGCCCGCTATTTACGCCCCATTCCACGCTCGCTCAGGCTGCGGACCAGAGGTTGTATCCAAATTGTGATAGATGCGGCAACACCCCCAAACAACCCGACTCATGTGTTTCACTACCTTGAACGGTGGCAAATATCAGCTACAAACCTTCTGGCGGTGCAAGACCTTCCACAGGAGCAAACCCAAACAGTCGCAGCACCACCCCCGCCACGTATAGCTCCACAACAACAGCCTGGCCAAAGCACCCAACAACCCCAAAACAGGCCAATTTATGAATATCCAGCAACTGCCCAATCTGACCACTTGAACAGACACATGTTTGGAGGCTGGTCCCAACATGTTTCTGCTCGACATGGCCATATTGGGGGGTATGACCAAATGGGACAATCCAGTACACATGACTTGATGCCCTTCTACCCTGAACATCAAGTTTTACCTCAGACACAGGATAGAAACTTGCAACAACACCCTCCATATATATCTGCCATACCACAGGTTGACAGTCTGGTTGGTCAACCACCTAGGCCAAGTTCCGCACATGCTGGACACCCGCCATCACCATCCCCACCCCCAACCTACCAGAACCTGTAATTTCTCCAAACCAGTTTTTGGCCTGTCATTTAGGCTTTTTTATGTGCTAAGTTATTTGCGCCCTTGGCATGTTCTGCTTTCTGGTTTCCTCAGGTTAATATGCCTACAATTACATATGATGTGAATATGTTTTTGGCTACTATATATATGCTTTGAGCAGTAAAAATGGTTTAAAAAATATGAGTGTTATGTATTGTTCTGACTACATACATGATGTGACAACTTAAATTTAGAGAATTTTGAAGGAGAAACATACTACACAATTCAAACAGGAACATTATGCCATTTATTAACTTACAATATAACTAAACTTTAAAGCAAAACAGCATTGTCTTGCCAAACAGTCGATCCCTCTGGTGACACAAAATAATTTGTTAACACATCACGAACTTTTAGGCCTGAGGGCTGACGACGTGAAGGAAGAACACGTGTAGTAGACAAGACAGTATTTGCATAATCAATTTCATCAGCAGCAGATGATGGGAAATCATTGCATCTTGTAAAGTTGTGAAGAACACCACATGCTTGGATCACACCATTGACATTGCCTTCACTCAGTTGGATTGCGGACTGAAGTACCCGCCATTTTGCAGTGAGAATGCCAAATGAACACTCTACCAGACAGCGGGCACGGGAAAGACGCAAATTAAAAATTATATGCCGGTAGTCCAGCCCTCTCCGCGGATAGGGCCTCATGACGTTCCTTGATAATTGAAACGCCTCATCTGCTACCATCATGTAAAGGTACCGTCACACTCAGCGACGCTGCAGCGAAATAGACAACGAGCCGACCTAAACTAGATCGCTGGAGCGTCGCTGTTTAGGTCGCTGTAGAGACGTCAAACACAGCAACTCCAGAATGATGCAGGAGCGATCCAGTGACGTAACGGCGACTCACTTCTTGTTCTCGCTGGTTGTTAGCTCCATGTCAAACAGCCGGAGTGTACCGATCTGACACACATCTAGGGGCCCTATGCTCGATGCTGGCGTCGTTGCTTTTGATGTCAAACATGACGATACACGCCGACCTGGCGACTAAATAAAGTACTGGACTTCTAGCTCCGACCAGCGATAGCACAGCGGGATCCAGATCGCTGCTGCATGTCAAACACAACGAGATCGCTATCCAGGACGCTGCAACGTCACGGATTGTTGTCGTTCTCTTTGCAAAGTTGCTGAGTGTGACGGTACCTTAAGGCACCGCATCCAAATTAGCCCCTGGTAGGTGACTTGGGGGTGGGAGATCCAAATCATTGTTGCGCAGCCGCCGACCCATAATGGAAGAACTGAAGACTCTAGAGTCTCCAGTTCTCCCATAGGTCCCAATATCTACAATTATAAACCTGTAGTTGCTGTCGACTAGGGCCAACAGCACTACAGAGAAAAACGGTTTATAATTATAGAATTGGGTCCTTGATCCCGGCGGCTTACGCACACGGATGTGCTATCCGTCAAGAGCCCCAATACAGTGCGGAAACTGGCACGTGTCCTGAAATCCTTGTGCAATACGTAACCAGTCTGCCATTTTGGGCTCAGGCATCATCTCTTGATGGAGTCTTCTCCAGATTTCCGGGCATGTATCCCGCACAATTCCAGAAATTGTTGATTTGCCCAGTAAAAACTCTAAATGCAGTGCCGCATATGATAGGCCAGTGGCAAGGAAGCTAAAAGAAAACAGAGTATTATTTTAAAATACAAAATGAACAAATTACAGTGTTCTATGGACAAAAACTAAAATTACATAACTAAGATGCCATGATTAATAAAACATTAAGGACATGCGATGGCTTTGATGTTCTATAAACTTAAATATCATAAAAGAAGCCCAAATGATGTGGAAGTTACATAACCATTTAATTAGCTAATTTTAAAAAGGGGTAAGACCATTAAAGTCAAAACATTCTTTGTAAAAAGAGTATTTATACATACCGTAAGGTAAGGATAAAGCGCTCCTCTGCTGAAATAGATTTGCGCATCCTGGTGTCCTTCTTCGTGATCCCTGGTCGCAAAATCTCCAACAAAATATCAAAGGTTTGAATCCTCATCCGACAATAGTTGAAGAACTTGTCCGGATTTGACCTCAGAGCAGCATACAGACGGCTGAAATGGCCTTTATTGATCCGTTGCTTTAGAAGTGGATGTCCCCACATCCGTCTCCGCCTCCTCGGATCTACAATAACTGGGTATGGCTGGCCAAAACGTTGGGAAAGTACCCAGTTGTAAAGCACACGCTCTGTGGTGTTAAAAGTCAGTAGATCAGACATGTTGCTCATCAAGCAGAAGTGCACTAACACAAGCAGGGACTCTACTGCATAGATTGGTGGTTGGCACCTGTTTTAGGGCCATTAAATAATGTTCTTGTTGATGATTTAAATGTTTTCAGGTGAACAAAACGTTATATGTCCATTTTGCAAGCCTGCGTGAAAATCTCACCATACGGATGTCACACAGATCATTTGATGTGAGAAAAACGCATCCTCACACTGCACACGGACCACTGTTATGTTAACATTTGTGCGATTCTCGTCCGTGACAAACGGACCAATTTTTTATACGTTGTGTGTGTCCCCGGCCTAAGACATAATTTCAGTTGTTTCACACTTTTTTTGTTAAGTATATAATTCCACATGTGTTAATTCATAGTTTTGATGCCTTCAGTGTGAATGTACAATTTTCATAGTCATGAAAGTGCTGAAAAATCTTTAACCCCTTTCTGCCATTGGACGTAATATTCCGTCCATGTGGGGTGGGCCTTAATTCCCAAGGACGGAATATTACGTCCAGCGCGATCGGCCGCGCTCACGGAGGGAGCGCCGCCGAACGCGGCCGGGTGTCAGCTGCTTATCGCAGCTGACATCCGGCACTATGTGCCAGGAGCGGTCACAGACCGCCCCCGGCACATTAACCCCCGGCACACCGCGATAAAAGATGATCGCGATGTGCCGGCGGTGCAGGGAAGCATCGCGCAGGGAGGGGGCTCCCTGCGTGCTTCCCTGAGACCCCCGCAGCAACGCGATGTGATCGCGTTGCAACGGGGGTCTCCTACCTCCCTCCCTGCAGTAAGTCCCGGATCCAAGATGGCCGCGGATCCGGGTCCTGCAGGGAGGGAGGTGGCTTACCAAGTGCCTGCTCAGAGCAGGCACTGTGAAGGCTGCAGCACTCTCAGACAGATCGGTGATCTGTCAGAGTGCTGTGCAAACTGGCAGATCACCGATCTGTATTGTCCCCCCCCCCCCCCCCCCCGGGACAAAGTAAAAAAAAAAATTTCCAACTGTGTAAAAAAAAAAAAAATCCTAAATAATGAAAAAAAAAAAATATATTATTCCCGTAAATACATTTCTTTATCTAAATAAAAAAAAACAAACAATAAAAGTACACATATTTAGTATCGCCGCGTCCGTAACGACCCGACCTATAAAACTGGCACTAGTTAACCCCTTCAGTAAACACCGTAAGAAAAAAAAAAAGGCAAAAAACAACGCTTTATTATCATACCGCCAAACAAAAAGTGGAATAACACGCGATCAAAAAGACGGATATAAATAACCATGGTACCGCTGAAAGCGTCATCTTGTCCCGCAAAAAATGAGCCGCCATACAGCAACATCAGCAAAAAAAATAAAAAAGTTATAGTCCTCAGAATAAAGCGATGCAAATATAATTATTTTTTTCTATAAAATAGTTTTTATCATATAAAAGCGCCAAAACATAAAAAAAATGATATAAATGAGGTGTCGCTGTAATCGTACTGACCCGAAGAATAAAGCCGCATTATCAATTTTACCAAACGCGGAACGGTATAAACGCCTCCCCCAAAAGAAATTCATGAATAGCTGGTTTTTGGTCATTCTGCCTCACAAAAATCGGAATAAAAAGCGATCAAAAAATGTTACGTGCCCGAAAATGTTACCAATAAAAACGTCAACTCGTCCCGCAAAAAACAAGACCTCACATGACTCTGTGGACTCAAATATGGAAAAATTATAGCTCTCAAAATGTGGTAACGCAAAAAATATTTTTTGCAATAAAAAGCGTCTTTCAGTGTGTGACGGCTGC